>NC_090646.1:551733206-552033920 GCF_040937935.1 Hyperolius riggenbachi
TCAGACTCTAGGTTTATGTCGGACTGCGAAAGAGCTTTGTCCACAAGGTCTGCAATATGTGCAGTATATGGAAGTGAAGGCTCATTTTGGATGTTGGTGGCAGATCTTTGAGCAGGCATGGGTGTGCTGCTGGTACTGCTGCTACTCTCCAGGGCCTGAAGATTGGGGGACTGAGAACCGCTATCTCTCGTCACAAACTCCACAATATCAGCAGCCTGGCTCTCCCTAATGGGGCGTCGTGGGCCCTTCATCATCATAGAATCGCGCGTAAGGTTGTAGACTTTTTTTGGAGTTACATCTTCACTCCTCACTGTGCCTGTTGAGGATTGGCCACTACCTCGCACTGATTGTCCACTACCAACTGACTGTCCCCTGCCAGTTTTGGACTGACCCCTGCCGGGTACAGTGCATCCCCTGCTTGGTGCAGAGCGTCCCCTTCCTGCTGTGAAATAGGGATGTACTTTTTGGGTTGCTGGTTCTTGATCACTGCCTGTCAAGGTGTCAAACAAACATCTTTTTGCAGTGGGTTCAATTCCTCGGCCACGGGCACGGCCTGCTCCACCTCTGCCAGACATTGTAGGGAATATGTTCAGCAAGTGCCAAACGTTATTGTTTTATTGAAATGTAGGGGAAAGTGACAAATGATAAACGTATAAAATAAAATAAAAATAAATCAAATTAAAATTTCAATGTAATGAGGGAGGAGAGGACTGGAGAGCTAGTCCAAATTATATATCAATTGCTTTTGGACAACGCACTTGAAATAAATCCCCCCACAAAAAAAATGAAAATAAAATTCAATCAAATCAAATAATTAAAATGATAAAAAAAAAACAAAAAAAACAAATACAATTCACTCTCAGCACACGATCCCTGAATCTAACTGATTTCACTCTATTACATATCACAGGCCCTCTCTTGTCTCTACAATCTACACGCTTTCACTGTAAAATCACAAGCCCTATAATCAGTTTTCCCTGCCTCTAACACTAAACAACAGAATTCTAACCCTAAACAAAGCCCTAACTACAATAATCAACTTCCTAACACAGGCTTACAATCACACAGATCAAAGATCTAAGAAAATGCAATAGAATTGCACTTAATATGGATGTGTAAAACTGTATCACTCTCTGTCTCACTCCTTCTCCTCAGAAAGTGAAAGCAACCCACAAAGAACACAGATCATGGCTGACAGCTTATATACTGAAGGGCGGGAGAAGATACTATTGGTTGCTTAGGATGTAGCTCCCAAACAAACTTGATAACTGATTGGCTACTCTTAGAGAAGGGGAGTTGTGCCTACGAAATTACGCGTAAAATTACGCGTAATTCGCCGTAAAATTACGCATACCTACGCTATTACGGTAGGCGGCGTAATTACAATACCGCTTTACGGCTTACGCGTACATACTTACGCGTAAGACGTAAATTACGCTTAGCACTTACGCGTAAAATAACGGTAAATTACGGTGCGTAATTACGCGCATGCGTAATTTCGGCCCAGCACTGGATGTATATGCAGTGTTAGCGATATACATCTACCTATAGTTAGTTCATTGATTGTATTCTGTGTTTTCTCCTGTGTATGACTCTGGCTCATTTCTGACTACCCTACTACATCACTTCTGTACTTTAGCCTATCTGATCTTGTTGCCGACCTTTGCCTGTTTAATCTTCTTGCCTTTGCCTGTCGATTTTGTACTTCATCTGCCCGTCTGTTACCGACTCTATTTGTCTGACCACTCTACTCTCACCAGGGAGCCCTTGTCTCTGGTGAGGGGCTCTATACTGTTAGTACCCACCAGATCCTCTGGTGAGGTGTAGTTAAACCTATCAGTACTTACTGTTGCACCAAGCACTATACTCAGTTATTTAGTGTCTCTTCTGTGCTGGCTATACCTGCATTATTGGTGATTCTGCAGCTCACCACATAATCAGGTATAGTATCTGGATTATTGGTGATACTGCAGATCACCTAATAACCAGACATCTGGATTGCTGACACCAATCGTTAAAGGAAGCCTCTACCGCCGGCTGCTATTGAAAATTAGCTATGTATAAACTCTCCCTAGCCCACACGCCCGGCTGCTACACCCTCCCTCAACCTCCCATCGCTCAGGTTCACGTCAGAACCATTCCCTTTCATCCTTAGTGGAACGGTCTGTTTCTTCACTAGTGTGAAGAAACGTTCCGTTTTACATTGCCCCAATGCTGCTGCATTTTTTGTCCGGATCCGTTCCGCTAAGCAGAACGGTCCGGAAAATTAGGGCCTGCAGCAATTTTTAGGTCCGGGGAACGGAACTTACGGAACGTATCCGTACCAACGGACGCATGTGAATAGATCCATAGGTTAACATTGGATCCTTTCACATCCGTTCCGTTTGTACAGTATACGTTCCGGTTCCAATCTGGAAAAAAACACTAATGTGAACCTGGCCTAACTGACTTTGCTATTTTGTATATCGTCTAGTATTTATTTTGCCATGTGCTGGAAATGCATTCAAAGAACAGGAACTCTTTGATGTTAGAGCATGACATGGTCTACATGATTCATCAGTAATGTGGTTTTGGTTGACTGACTTTTTTTGTATAATGTCTAACACACAAAGTAAAAAATAGCATTCCTCATATTGGGGTTGAGTCACAAGCAAACTCGTTAAAAAACAATTATTATAAACAATTATAAAATTATACAAAAAGCTACCTGCCTTCCTTCAAAATTGGCCTTAGACTATGATGACATATGACTATGGTAGGGATTAGTTTGTAAGCCCTCAAAGGGACTAATGGCAAGACTATTGTTTGTTTTGTACTCTGTACATTGCCACAAAAAACGTTAAAGTGTACCTGAGCTTAAACATTAACCTCTTGAGGACTGCAGGGCTAAACCCCCCTAGTGACCAGGCCATTTTTAGCAAAATAGGCCACTGCAGCTTTAAGACCAAGTTGCAGGGCCGCACAACACAGCACACAAGTCTGATCGCTCCCCCCATGTTTACTTTTTTTTAAAATAAATATTATTGTTGTTGTTTTTTTTTAAAAAACCCACTGGAGAGATACATAGAGGGCGCACTTCTCATGTGTAGCTGGCCACGACTGACGTCAGTGATGGGATCCAGTTCCCGAAGCTGCGAGCAGAGGAGGATGGCGGCGTAGGAGTGATCCGAGTGGATGGGGCTGGAGGAAGCCCCAGGTATGTATAAAATCTTTTTAATGTTTAAACTCTAAATCCCTTTAATGATGTATGAAAGTAATGGGCTTGATTCACTAAGCTGAGCAGCAGGAGTCAAAATCTTTAGCGCACGCTATGGGCTGCGTAGCGTGTGCTTGTTCCCTTGTATTTAGTGGCCACTCCTTTACTCCCGCCCTGAGCCCTGTCGGGTCCTGTAGCTGTTTAGGATGTGATCCCCACACTCTGATTGGCCCAATAGGCTGCCTTTCAAGTGGCTGGCAGAGTGGCAGACTATTGGGCCAATCAAAGTGCGGGTATCACGTCCTAAACCGTACAGGACGAGATAGGGCTCATGGCGGGAGTAAAGGAGCGGCCACTTAATACAAGGGAATGCGCATAAGTTAGAAGCACACACTACACAGCCCGTAGCATGCGCTGAGGATTCTCTAGCGCTGCTCAAACTAAGCTGCGCTGCTTTAGCAGTGCAGCTTAGTGAAACAAGCCCAATAATACTTATATGGTTCTGGCTAACTGGCTTTGCTAATTTGTATATCTTCTAGTATATATTTTGCTGTGTGCTAGAAATGTATTAAAATAACAGAAGCTCTTTGACGTTAGAGCATGACATGATCCACATGATTCATCAGTAATGACTCTGTGGTTTTGGTTAACTGGCTTTGTTTGTATAATGTCTAATACAAAAAGTGACAAATAGCATTCATCATATATTGACTGAAATGTCACTTTCCTCTTTTATTATGGTGAGCAATGCAATAAACAGTTACAACATGGTAGGAATGCCAATAAAGCTAAATGCAAGATGTGACTATATTATTAGAGTAACCTATACAATCCAACTAAGCAAGATGTGTATGCACAATGGAAGAAACTCATATGAAGTAGATTTGCAATTTTGTATGGAGTCATTTTCAAATAAAACTTATGACTAGGATGTTTTCCTGCAAGTTGCATTTGAAGAGTCATTGGGAGCATCCATGTAAGCGTGTATGCGTATGGGAGTGAAGGCACGAGAACACCTGCACGTGCAGGAGGAGGTATACGCTTGTGATTGTGCATAGTGGCGGCGAAACATGATACTCACGTCCTACTAGAGGTAGGAAAAAGAGGATGTGAGTCTCAGGTCTAATTGATGGAAGCGGAGACTGATCCCTGTTAGGCTGGGATTACACGGTATGTTTTTTTGTAAGAATCGTTCCGATAGATGCCTTCGATGATAAAATTCCGATATGTCCGATGTTCCGCTCGATTCATTTCCGCTCGATTTCTTATACAAGTCAATGGAAAAAAGATAAGAAAAACGAGTGGAAGATAAGAGAATCGAGCAAAACATCGAATAGCTAATAGATCGCGCGCTGAATCGAACGCCAAAAAAACCCTGTGTAATCCCAGCATTACTGGCTGTAACACTTATCATGTAAAAAAACAAACAAAAAAAGGGACAGATTGGCTCAGGAAATATGTTCCCTTGCACTAATCAGTGCTGCTTTGAGAGACATCAGGAGCGTCTGCGCATGGAAGTGAGTGCATGAGAGTGCCTGCACGTGCATGAGGACCTAGTACCTAGACCGAGTACACAGCTCAGAGCATGCGCATACATACATGATTTTTCACAGCAGCAGCGGAATGTGAGAATCACGTTCATGTGAGGGTAAAGGTAGGAAGTCGTGAGTCTCATTTCCAATTAACATAAGTGGGGAATGATCTATGTTACTGACTTTAACAGTGATCATTTAAAAAAAAAAAAACAGGCACAGATTGGCTCAAAGAACACATGTTCCCTTGCACTGCTGCAGTACAAACACCTGATGTATTTATACGTCCTGTTGCAGCTAAAAGGCTCAAACAGGACATTTTTAATGCATCAGGCTTGCATGACGTAAGGCCAGAATATCATCTTATAATACGATACCAACTTATAATATCACCCCATATCGGTCATATTCGTGCTATCGACAGAGGGAGGTGTAGGCAGTCATCTGTTTGAGGAAATCATTACCCTAGTAGCAAGACAGATTATTGTCAAACATTGGAAGGATTTTGATCCCTTGCACATGCAGGAAGGAATAATGAAGATGTGCAATTTATCTGAAGAGTTAGATGTAGAAGGAAAATCTTTATTCTAGTGAAATCAAAACAAAAAAATATTCCGGGAAACTTTTATGGCACACCAAGCTAGGAGGTAGGAAGGTCAGAAGGTAGAGGAGGGGAAGGAAGATGTAAAGAAAGGCTAAAGCTATGTACCCACGGCCAGATGGATCGGGGATCTCCGCCAATGAACTATTGTTCCCTAACCCATCTGGTTGAATCTGCAAGCGTTGTTGGTGACTTCAGAAACGATCATGTAAATGACATGATTGCGACAAATTACCGTGAAAGTCAGAAAGTCAATAAGGATCGGAATGATCCTCCACAATATGATCATCCAACATGGTGGTCACATCTTGAAACATCATTTAACAAATTTTCATTAAACGATGTTATGGGATTTCGTAAAAAAAATAATTTGTTGTGAATAAATTGTCTGAAAAATTATGTCATGGGTATTGCGTCTCCGAGCACAGAATGCTGCTATGCTCAGGGATGCGATGAGGAGGCACATGGCCGGCCAGCTTTGAGTGGCTTGCCACTGCTGACTGGAGAATCGCAGTAGACAGCGCGGGCACAGGACGAACTTAAGTTAGGCTTTGTTCACATCATTAACACAGAATGGCCATGCGATCAGAATGCAACGCACCCGATTGTACGCCATTTGCGCTTCTGTGCGCTGCACTGCTGATCCCATTCACTACCATGAAAGAGTCAGCGTTGATCCAGGGATTTCATTTGATAGTCATTTGAAATCGGGAAGGTTGTTTTTTTTTTTTCCCTTTTAGGGCTAATTGGTTCAAGCCTTATACAAGTTTTTTGCCTTTCTCTGGATCAACAGTGATATGTGAGGGTGCAGGCTAGTGTTGTTGTCAGAATCCGCTCTGCTGGCTTTGATTCCCTGGACAGTTTTGTTTTCTATGCACCTTGCATAGTTCAGTCCAGGGAAAAGAGGCCTTTCTGTCAGTTTGCAAGGCTGACTGATTTGCATCTACTTATCTTGCAATCTGCTTGTCTGCTTCCTTTAAAGGTTTCTAGTATAAATGTCACTTCCTCCCAGAATTCCTTGCTCGACATAGTTCCTGATTAGGGAAACTAACCTTAGAGCCTCAGCATCTTTGTTGCTATATTTTAATGTAGTTAATTCTTGGGGAGTGCTCCTTGCACTCCTATTAGTGCAGTCAGGTTTGTGTTTAATTTGTACTGCCTATTCTGTCTTGATTGTCCGTGCGATTGCACTATCGCCAGCGGTGGCTGAAAGTGAATAGTTCTGTCCTGTTTCTAGATCACATTCGCCCAAATGTTAGAGGCAGTGGATCTCCCTTGTCTGAATCTGGGAGTATAACCTTAGCTGCGGTTGCTACTGGTTACTCCTTCTGTCTGTCTTGTCTGGAACGAACGCTTGCTGTTGTCTGGTGTGAGGCAACCGATTAGCAAGCGTTCTCCTCTTGTCTGTATCTTGGAGTATAACCTTAGCTGCGGTTGCTACTGTTTACTCCTTTAGTCTGTTTTGTCTGGAACGAACGCTTGCTGTTGTCTGGTGTGAGATAACCGATTAGCAAGCGTTCCCATTATCTGTTTGTCTTAGTTCTCCGTGTTCATTTGCTAGTCAGGGTTGGTACATTTTGTCACTGTTGCGCTTAACGTGCGGTGGCCGTGCCGTTAACACGCTTGTCACTTTTGCGCATATCGTGCGGTGACCGCGTTTAGCTAGTTCATTTGTTATTTTCCTTGGCGTTCAGATTGTGGTTATTTGCTGTGTCTTCCTTACTCAGTTCACGCTCAGTCTTTGCTCAGTCTTGTGTTGCTGATAGCAATCGCCTCTCTTGCGATTAGCTTTCTCACTCTGGTCTGCTCTGATGTGATATGTCTACCGTCGCGGGGTGACGACTAGATTGGTAAACATTCATATTGTCTGTCTCTGTTTTTGCTTTCTTCTGAGTTTTTACTTTGTTGCCCAGTCTTGCTTAATCGTGCAATTTCAATCTGGCATCTGTGGCTGTACAGAGAACCTGTTCCTCTGTACTCCACAGCTCCATCTGCTGGTTGGAATTCTCCTCTACAAATCTATACTGGGTACTTTGCTTCTGTGACTGTGGCGATTTTCTTCTGCTTCAGCGCACGTGGTGTGCACTGACTGGAAATCGCCCGCAGATCATTACAGTTGTACTATATGTTTTGGTTGAACTTGATAGATGAATGTCTTTTTTCAACCCAACTAACCTGTAACCTTTTTCTTCCATCGCACCATTGCTGCATGCACTTCAGGACCACCTGGCTGTCAGGAGCACACACCATACTGCTTTTGTAGGCTCCACCCACTTTTCTGAATATTAATCCCAGTCATGCAGTGACCAACTGTGCAAAGTTTGAAAACCCTGCCATTAACAGTGCAAGAATGACTGCAGTTTACATATTCCCAGTAAAATTTGAATTTGTCTCCACCCACTTTTTGGCTATGGGGATAAAAAGTATCCTGTATGTTATTCCAGGTAATGTACTATGTTTGTGCCAAATTTCATTCAAATCCATTCTGCCATTGTTGTGTGATTGACTAACAAACATCCAAACGTTCGCATTTATAATATTAGTAAGATTGCAGATCAGAGCACAAGAGGATGTCAGGGGGCACCAGTGCAAAAGCTAGACTGTTAATTGAAATGGTCACAAACAAATTGCTTTAGGCAATGAAAATCTATTGTGTGTATGTAGCTTTTGAGTAATTTCCTGAAATCCTTTGTATCACTTGAGACTAATGCTATGGTTGTTACTGTAGCATGCTTGAGATATCTCTGCTAGAATTCCACCTGTGGTGCTCTCCTACCTTGTTTACATAGTCCTTGTTGTCATAGAACATTATAGTCCATGTTGTCATGGCACTCTTCCACTATAAACTCAAATTTCCTACGTCAAATGATGTTAACAAAATCACATTTTAGCTAAGTATAATGATTAATGATTACCAGATAATATAATTGACTTGCTTGATTCATACTCACAATAACTAGGTACATTCATTAACTACAAAATGTGATAAGTATCAGAAGTGCGTAAGTGAATGTTGAATCCAAGTGGGTGGATAGAGCTCATATTAAATTTACTCATGCATGATCTGTAAAATATTCCACTATCTTTAATCTATATTCAATTGAAACCTTATTCGCCAGTATATCATGCCTGGAACATGAAAATTGTTAAATAAAAATAACAAAAACAAAATATATGGTGTTTTTCCTGAAGAAACCACATCATGTTGGGTTGATGTCTGATTGGTTGTACGTGACTCTTTTCAAAATTTTAACCCCATTTGCCCAGTGATTGACAGTACCAAATTCGGGATCTCTGGCTTTAGAACTGTGAGAATGACAGCTTTTTAATTTTTCTCATTGAAGTCAATAGGGTAAATCTGATTGGTTGTTTGTGACTCCTCCCACTTTTTTGATTACCCAAATGTGACAGAATTTTTCAGGTTGACCCCATGACTAAAGGTAGCTATGCACCTGACCATTATGGGCAGATTTGACAAAGAGACAACTTTATCTCTAATTTAATCTGATTAGAGATACATGTCTCTCTTTTTGAAGCTGCCAATACACTACAGGCTGATCACTGTCTGATTTCAGCATGAAATCTTCAGGGAATCAGCTGAGCCCGCCGCGTACGCACCGCCACCCCTCTCCCACCCCCAGTGTGTGCATTTATACATTACCTGTCCTGTAGCAGCCTCTGTGCAGTGTCCATCCATCTCGCAGGGTTCTAACAGCCCCATACACGCGTACTCGCCAGCAGCATATAGAGTCGCTAGCGTGTATGAATGTATGCGGCTTTTAGAGCCCGGCGAGACAGCCGGACACCGCGCAGAGGCTGCTACAGAACAGGCAATGTATAAATGCACACACGGGGGGACGACACATTTACACATTGCAGCTGCGGCAGGGGTTGCTTCGTTTTGTCGCTTGTTCCGAAATTGGCTGCCGTACCGCTGCACACCCGACCAACCAACTTCAGTCCGACAACTTGCAGCATGCGCGATCGACAATGTGACCAATTTTCATCCCAAATTGGTCACTTTGTCAGTCGTGCATGCACTTGGCGGCACCGATTTTCATCCAATTTGATTATAATAATCGAATTGGATGGATGATCGGCTGCCAAGTCACCTGATGTATGGCCACCTTTAGCGACTCAAGCTTGGTGAGTTTAGCTGTACGAGTGCCAAAAGTTTACAATTTTTCAATGAAAGTAATGGAAAAAATGGGTTCTTCAGGTGGTCGCCCCAGGGGTATGGAAGGTGGGTTCCTTTAATGAAGCACAAGCAACCTGCATGGCTATGGGCCAAAGAAATTTCACAATTGTACTCCTAAAACTATGGGAGGAGTAGCATATAGAAAATAGCTACATTTTCACTGGCTGATGGTAGCTCCATCCACTTTTGGGTAACCACCTCAAAATTCAAATTTTTATTTGGATGGACAAAAACAATATATGTTCTGAGTTTTGGGACTGTTGCTTCAAGAATGTACGAGTGGCAGTGATTTGAACATTTTCCCTGTGAAAGTCAATGGTGAAAAATAAACCTGTTACTGCACTGAAAAAAAAGAATTACCAACTAGTGAGGTAAAATTACCGACTTGAGAGGTAATTGCCTCAGGGAATGTCAAGAAATTGCAATTCACAAAGATTTGGGCATCTGGTAAACTGGGCGAAAGGGTTCAGTATTTTCTGCCAGATCTTACCAACCTATAACTCTCTCCATGCTGTCTTTGTGCGGTAACTTTGACAGACAGCCTTTAGGTAGAGCCAGGCAGCCAATAGGGAGAGCCACACAGCCCTGCTTCTCAATCTAATTTGATGTGACAGGGATTCCGGCGGGTCTTTCACTGTATCAAAGCAGAGAAGGGTGACTTCTTAAGAGGCTTTTCTGCATGCCTTTGGATGTGGAAATCTGTATACTCTTTTACAGAACAGCTCCCCCTGGTGGCTGCAGTACATCTAAAGGAATGACGGGGAGGCGCTGAATAGAAAACACCAGACTCATACACGCAGCTCCCTGCCTCACCGCTGGCCTGCTCCACGACTGGTAAGTGACACTTACCGAGCAGGGCTTAGTGAATTGAATCATGTTTGTTCATTAAATTACTGAAGTTCTGCCTCATGCGGGAAATCTTTTGTGAATTTGGAAAAAAAGTGTAAAATACCGAATGTGGTAATTTACCAAACAAAATTATTTTACCGATCTGCCTTTAGTGAATGCTGCCCATTAAAGTACAAGCAGCTTACTTTGCTATAGGTCGAAGAAGTGTGGAAGTTTGGTGCTTTTACTGCTAAAACTACTGGAGGCATACCATATAGAAAATGTGGGACAGAGAAGAATAATGAGCCGGCAGAAAAATAAAAATTAGCTGAATTTATCGAAGAGTAAAATGTTGGCCAACACAAAAGCCAACACAAAAATAAATAAATAACACCCTAGAAAAGTAAAAATTGTAATATGGTTCTCTTCTATTTGTTAAGAGATAAATAGGAGACACCGAGAGCCCAATATAGTGTAGTATGTATTGGAAACCGTGGATAAATGTAAGTGTGAGATGAATATACTCACAAACATGGGTTACCTCTTAGGCAACCACTGTAGTTGCAGGTGAGGAGATTAGACCTGTCCTCACTCAGGATTAAGATGTCGCTCTCTGTAGATCAGGAAAGTAGGGGTAGGTCACCCCTCCACCAGGGGTGGACACAGTATTATCGTAAGAGAACAGAGGCGCCAGCAGGATAAAAGGTAATACAAATTTTAAAATTTGCTGGGAGGCAGTGGTGGACTTACCTCCGGAAAGCAGACTCAAAATACTGTCTGAATTAAACAAATAAATTTATTATTGGTACCCCAAAAGATGCAACGCGTTTCGCAGGCACAGCCCGCTTCATCAGGCAATAAGATAGGGGACAAACAGTAGCTCGTCAGTAGCACGAATGGCACCTCTGTGAGACAGAGGTGACATTCGTGCTACTGACGAGCTACTGTTTGTTTAATTCAGACAGTATATTGAGTCTGCTTTCCGGAGGTAAGTCCACCACTGCCTCCCAGCAAATTTTAAAATTTGTATTACCTTTTATCCTGCTGGCGCCTCTGTTCTCTTACGATAATAACTCTTCTATTTGTGATCATATTGCATAGACATATGGGGCCATATGCAATTCGAGGAGATAAGAAGCTGAAAACATGCGAGCTTCTTATCTCCTCACATCGCTCAGGATTTACCGGCAAATTCAATTGCCAGTTTCACCTGAGCGATGTCCTTGCGTAAAGGAGCATAACTCAGGCGAATACTAGGTATTCGCCGAGCGATGCTCCTGTGTGGCCAGCGATGTGGAGCGAGGCATTTGTGCCGTGGAGCTGTCCTTCAGCACCACAACACTGCTGCCTCGCTCCCGGGAAGATGCGCGCGCATCGTCGCAAGAGCCAGCGCATCGTTGCAAGGCTCGTACCCGCAGCCCGTCGCCTCCTGCTGATCGTCGCTACCGCGGGACCTTCAGAAGATACATACCTCCATCGTTCCGGCTCGCCGCATGTCCCATGCCGCTCCTCCGCTCATCTCTGTGACTGTGAGTATTCTTGGAGCCGGCAAAGCTTCTTTGAGTCTTCCGCCGTGGCTCCCCATTCCTCCACTAGGTGGCCCAATGAGATTCATCCTGATTCTAATTGGACCAATGAGAATCAGGATGATTCTCATTGGGCCACCTAGTGGACGAATGGGGAGCCCCGACGGGAGACTCAAAGATGCTTTGCCGGTTCCAAGAATACTCACAGTCACAGAGATGAGCGGAGGAGCGGCATGGGACATGCGGCGAGACGGGAACGATGGAGATATGTTTTTTTATGTTACATTTTAAATAGGTAAGGAGTCAAAGCTGACTCCTTTACCTATTTAAATCCCTGGCATCTGGGGTTTCCTTAGTAAAGGAGGCTCCCAGATGCCAAAATCAGCCCGCTGACAGCAGCGATAGGTCTTTTTGCCTGCTCAGAGCAGGTGAAAAGTTAGCACCTATGTTTGCCGGGAAGCATCGCTTCCCGGGGGGTGCAAAATGCAATTGCATAGGGGGAAAGGAACTTGCTGGGCGATTATATCACCCAAGCGAGTTCTTTTCCGCCCTGGGGGGTGTTAAATGCAATTGCATTAGGCGACCTTGCTGACGCCTAATTTAAGAACTTGGTAATTGCATAGGGCCCCTAGAGTCATTGTGATCTTTTTACACGGATTTGTATTTGATATAATTACACAATCTCAAATACAGACAGCTGTAGTAAGTAGGGTTACAAATGACTCAAGTTACAACATTTCAGAGATTCAAAAAAAGTTGTGTTCATGTACAAAATATACGAAACGTTACTTTTATTCCATATTTTTGTTGTTGAATGTTACCGTATTGTATAAACTGTTAAAAGTAGTTTAAAACACTTTAAAAGCACATTGAAAAAAACAAGACGTTTTGAATTAGGATGAGACCATTTATTGGCTAAATTAGAGGTAAATAAAAAGTAAGCTTTCGGCTAATAATCCTTTGTCGGACTTAGTTCCTGCATAAGTCCGATGAGTGCTTATTAACCGAAAGCTTACTTTTTATTTACCTCTAAGTTTGCCAATAAATGGTATCCTAATTCTAAAGTTCTTGCTGTTATTAATGGCTAACATGGTACAACACTCTACTGCTTCTACTATGCTGACCCCCCCCCACACACACACACACAAACAAAATCATAGTTTATACTATCTTTCCAATTCCAGAGTTGTCTGAAATCTAATAATTTATCCATGTTTCACCATGTTTAACACAGGATTCAACTTACAAACAAATCCAACTTACAAACGATCTCCCGGAACTGAACCTGTTTGTAAGTAGGGAATCGCCGGTATACAATATAAAGGAATACGTTTTAGCCTATAGGACTTCTAGTTATTCTTGATGAACCATTTTCAATATACCAAGCATGTGTATGTTCTGCATAGTATGAGTTAAGATGTTCCCAAATACATGTATTTTAGTGCCTGTTAGAGCTCTGTAAATGTTGCTACTTCATCATAAAATTTGCACATTATTGTGAAGGCGAAAAAAGGTATTTTAATTACAAAATTCCTGGTTCAACACTTATTATTTCACTTGAAAAAAGTAGGTAAGCCTCCATATTTTTTTTCCTTTTTTAAAAAAAGATATGCAGTATGTTCTGCAATTGGCAGCCACAAAGGACTGTTCCAAATTGTATAGTCCTTGTAGTGAGACCCTTTTCTGTGGATTCTGATTAAACCCCTTTTTTCCTCTGGTCTGACAGGGGTGACCTTGAACCTTTAAGTTAGTGATTTTATACTAAAGTGTAGATAAAATGTCTTAATATGAGGGTTTGACCAGTACTACAATATACTGAGTGGGGGTGTCTTGTAATAGATAACATTGTTTTTGTAACAAGACTTAGATAGCCAAAAGCTCCCTATCTGGGAAGAACTCGATGTATGTATGTATGACTGTTTTCAACCCAAATAACTAAGTGGCTATGTAACTATGATTGTGCCTCATTAAAATACAAGCGTACTATGCCTTTCTTTTACATTAATGTCCTACTTCAGGTGAAGATCTTTGTTTATTTATTTTTTTTGTAGAAGTTTCTTGTCTGATGACGTCAAGTATTTTATACTTAAACAACAATGGGAGCAGGACATTTAGGTGCCCGTGGCACTGCAGAAGTTTGAGCTCCACCACAGGGACAAATTGCAGCTATAGGAGAAAATTTAGGCTCCCGATAAAATAGCTAGCACTGGGGCCGCCCACTCTGCAAACTGCAGCTGCAAATAGCAGCAATAGCAAGAAAGATCATAATGACCTTTCTTACTCACTTTGGCCTCTTTCAGTAAACTGTAATGCTGTGTGATCTCTGTAATTCACCTGCCACAACATTTAACCTGATTTTTTGGATGTATTCCTCATGGTCTATGTAAAGTATATTGTAGGTGTGAAATAACATAGAAAGCATATGAAGAAGGTCTTACGGCATCTGAGAATGTATGGTCTTTAAGCCAAACTGAAAAATAGGAATTCAAAAAGTAAATAATACAGTTCTTAGGCCTTATTATCTCAGAAATAGTTGCCTTATTTTCTCATAAATTTGGATGGTGCAGAGAAAAATTACATCACAGATGTGGTCCTGTTACAAGAACAGTGTTTTCTATTACAAGTCACTGCATTCTAATTTTCACAGATGTTTATAGTACCAACATGACAACCCCTTAATACTGTAGCTGACTAGCCAATAATGGTAGTACTCTTTGCAAATCGTCTGGGCTATTGTAACATACTACTTTGTGAACTATCAACCAACAGACTGGCGCCACTCCAGTATGTACTGAACTCGGCTGCTCATCTCATTCATCTTTCTTCTTGCTGCTCATCTTTATCAAGCTCTTCATTGGCTGCCAATTAACCAAAGGATCCAGCTCAAACCCTTAACCCTAACCTACAAAGCTCTCTACAATCTCTCTCCCCTGTACATCTCCTCACTGGTTTCCAGATACCAACCCAATTGCAATCTCAGATCTTCTTTTTTCCTCCCCTAGAATTACCTCCTTGCTTTCATGTATGCAAAATTCCGCACGTGCTTCACCCCTCCTCTGGAATGCCCTTCCACAACACATCCGTCACTCCCCAACCTTTGATATCTTTAAATGCTCCCTCAAAATTCACTTATTCCAACAAGCATATGCCATAGGCCATTCCCCCTTTGACCTAAGGCCAAGTTGCACTCCTACTAGATAGCCTAAAAACACACTACCTCTAGGGATGTTTATTTTATACTATCCCACCTCTTGTTCCCCGTTTCTTTAGATTGTAAGCTCATGAAGGCAGAGCTCTCTAACCCTTTTGTTTCTTGGAATTTGGTATACATTTTATTCATCATGTTAGTTTTGTCACTGTAATTACCAATAATATATTTTGTATCAATTCTTTATTTTGTACCAATTATGTATTTTGTATCGATTTTGTATTTTGTACCAATTATGTATTTTGTATGTTGGTGTATACCATTGTCTATATTATTATGTACCCCATGTTTGTTTCTTACTTTGTACAGCGCCCCATAATATGTTGGTGCTTTATAAATCAATAATAATAATAATAATAGACTGACTAATGATCTTTCTTGTAAGGAAGTGTGGAACTTTTTCCAACGTGACCTCTTGATTAGGACTTTTTATTACGTAGCATGGTGTTTATTTAGCATCCAATGTCTAGTACCTCTTGGCTAGGATTGTTATGCAGGAGAACAGAGGCGCCAAAAGGATAAAAGGAAGCTAAATGAGCTTAAAAACCAAATTCTTGGTAAATAGAGGAGGTAGTGGTGGACTTACCTCCTCCAAGTAGACACACAACGACTGTAGTAAAGACAGTCATTATATTTTACTTATGAACTCCAAATATGCAACGCGTTTCGCAGGTTTGATCCCGCTTCATCAGGCAATAACAACGGAGCAATAGCATATGTGGTCAGTAGAAGAGCCAGGCACCTCTGTGACAGACAGACAGAGGTGCCTGGCTCTTCTACTGACCACATCATGCTATTGCTCCGTTGTTATTGCCTGATGAAGCGGGATCAAACCTGCGAAATGCGTTGCATATTTGAAGTTCATAAATAAAATATATTTACTGTCTTTACTACAGTCGTTGTGTGTCTACTTGGAGGAGGTAAGTCCACCACTACCTCCTCTATTTACCAAGAATTTGGTTTTTAAGCTCATTTAGCTTCCTTTTATCCTTTTGGCGCCTCTGTTCTCCTGCATAATATTGAGTCCGCCCGGGGTGGAGGGTTAGACCCCCTTTTTTCTCATCTACAGAGAGCGACTTCTTATTCCTGAGTGGGGTCAGGAAAATCTCCCCACCCGCCTTTACAGTGGTTGCCTAATGGTAACCCTGGTTTGTGAGTATTAATATTTACTCTATCTAGTAACCATTTACCAGTACATATTACACTATTGGGGCTCTTGGTGTTCCTTGTTTTTGGCTAGGATTGTGTTTTTTAATATCTGCAGACATCAAACCTGCAAACACTGATTTCAGTAATACCTATAATGACTAACTGTACATGGTTTATTAAAGGTATTACCAGAATCAACGTTTCTTGGTTTGATGTCTGCATTTCTGCTCCTTGACTTACACCGGACCATACTTCACTTGTTTTTTATATATACAGTGCTGCCCCTAATTACTCATACCCCTGACAAATTTTGACTTAAACTTACTTTTATTCAACCAGCAAGTAATTTTTTTTTTTTTACGGGAAATGACATAGGTATCTAAAAAAAAAAGGAGAAGCCTTCAACCCAAAGAACACAGTCCCAACATGGTGGTGGGAACCTAATGCTTTGGGGGTGTCTTTCAGCCAGTGGACCAGGGATCTTTATCACAGTAAATACCACCATGAAGAAAGAGTAACAACATCAGGCAGTCTGCAGAGAAACTTGGCCTTGGGCACCGGGGGAACATTTCAGCAGGACAATGACTCAAAACACACAACAAAAGTGGTTGAAGAAATGGTTAGCAGACAACAACATTAACGTTTTAAAGTGGCCCAGCCAGAGTCCAGACTTGTATCCAATTGAGAATCGGTGGAGGGAGCTAAGGATCAGAGTGTGATGGCAAAAATACCTATGGAGACATGCAAAAAGCTGGTTTGCAATCATAGGAAATATTTGATTGCTGTAATAGCCAATAAAGGCTTTTTCGATTGATTATTGAGAAGGGTATGAATAATTTTGAAGTGGACACTTTTTGCTCAAATGTAGATAAAATGTGTTTTTTTCCCCACAATAATGCCTCTAGCACATCATCATATTTAGTGATGCTCTCCGGATTGTATTCAAATGAAATCCAAATGACTTCTATTCGGATTTTATCCTCTTAATTAATGCAGCTGAGTGGGTGGGCGAGGGGGGTTAAACTTACCCAGCATACGTCTTCTTTCATCCGTCCCGCGGCGCCTCCCACGCTGCGTTCCAAGCCGTGTCACGTGACTGCAAACACTTCCTCCTTTCGGGTTGAAGAGGTTGATAGAGGTGATATATGGGCTGAGGGGCTAGAGACCACTTCAATTCCAGATCTCTGTTGTTTTTGCACTATTGTGCCTCTGACATCAATGGAGAACACAAGGTAGATTAAGTAGACACTCAGAACCATTATTACACTACTATGCTGTTTATAGCTGTCACTAGGTTAAGTTTTACAGATTGCTAAGCAAGCTCATAGTGAACCAGAACTCCTAAGAGTGTGTAAGGGGCTACAAAGGACCAGCCCCTCCTACTAAAATGTTAAAGGGACCCTGAGCTGTAACTAAAATAAAAAAAATTCACTTACCTTGGGGCTCCTCTAGCCCACCGTAGGCCACGAGGTCTCCCGGCGTCCTCCTGGCTGCTGTCCGTGTCCCTCCGGCAGCTCCTGTTACCGGCGACACCCAGGACGGGTGTCGGGTGACTCTTCCTGCATCTTCACGCTCTCTGTCATCACGCAGGCCGCTACGCGTCATCATGGCGGCCCGCATAACAGGTGTGCGCATGCGCGGTTTAGTGGTAGAAAACCGCGCATGCGCAGACCTTTCACGCCGCCGTTTGTCTTCTTAAAACAGAAGGTATCTGCAATTATTCAGATTGGAGTGAACATAGGATGTCTCCCACAATGCTTCACTGCTGAATATGCAAATCATTCTTAGTTGTCCCAGAGGAAAATAAAGGATGATTTGCATATCCACCGGTGAAGCATTGTGGGAGACATCCTATGCTTACTCCAATCTGAATAATTGCAAATAACGTCTGATGTAAGAAAGGAAACGTTTGTTTTTTCTTTAGGTTAAGTTTCGTAACCTGATAACAGGCTTGCTTTATTCATGTAACGATCGGTGGGCGCAGAGAGTATCTGATTACCGGTGATCTGCAGTATCGCCGGAAATACAGATATATACCAGATTATAAGTGATCTGCAGTCTCACCGATAATCCGATATACAAACTAACCTCTGTTCGCCTGAGTAGAGTGTAGTGTTTTGGTGTAACAGTAACACTAGGAGGCCTAGGCCTCAGTGCAGCAAGGAGAACTGCACGGATTCCTTCCGCAGACCTGAGCTCTCCAAGACGGGAGGAGTCAGACTGACAGTAGGAAGGAAAGTCCGAGAGTGACACTCAGGAAGAAGTGTCACTAACAGGACTGGGAACCGCCTCCAATCGTGAGGTCGGTTCTCGAGGTCAGACAAGCCAGGTCGTACACACACGGACAGATAAAGTACAAATACAGTAGGCAAAGGCGGAGTCAAAGTACAGGCAGGGTTCAGCAACGGGGTATCAGATATATCGGGGTACAAAATCAGGCGGCAGAAACAGAGTCTAGGAACGAGCCGAGGTTCGGCAACAGAGTATCAGAAATATCGAGGTACAAGGTCAGAGTTCAGGAGGATAGTCGAGGCAGGCAAAAGTCATAACAGAAAATCACAATCAAACTAGTACTTTAGCTATCAATAATCTAGCTAAGTGTAGGATTACAGCTCCAGCTGGTCCCGGCACACTTAAGGATCTGACTACGGATCTGGGTGCTCCCACATATGTGATCGCACGCCAGACAAAGAGCAAGTGAACAACCAGCAGTATATATACTCTAGGACCTTTCCAGGACCTCCCTAATTGCTGGTCCAATGAGAGCAGTGGAATTTGTCAGCTGACCCAGCTGGTCAGCCGACACCCTTCTAACTGCTATTTAAACTCTGCCTCTCTGCTCGCGCGCGTGTAAGTCTGAATCTTGGTGGACTATCAGTCCCAGCCACACCAGTACAGTAAATGCAATATATCTAGTGCGGGGGCCGCCTCTGATGCGGATTCCGCCGCACTGCCTATGCGGCATGCAGCGTTTTTTCCGCGTTGTGACGCCATGCTGGACGCGGAAACAGCCGCCTCACCTTGAGAGACGGCGGCATTTCCGCGTTTCCTCACAGTACCCCCCCCCCCGAGGAGTGGACTCCGGACAACTCCTTCCAGGCTTTTCTGGATGTACCGTATGAAATTCCCTCACTAACTCATCCGCATGCATGCGGTTCCCAGGTACCCATTGCCTCTCCTCAATGCCGTACCCCTTCCAATGTACGAGATACTGCACCGAGTTCTGTACAGTACGTGAATCTATGATTTTTTCCACCTCATACTCGGGTTGGGCATTGACTAAGACAGGAGGAGGAGGAGTGGGACCCAGCTGGACTGCGGGTTCGAGAAGTGATACATGGAAAGACCTCACTCCCCGCATGCTGGTGGGAAGATCAACGGTATATGTGACATCGTTGATCTTCCTAGTCACAGGGAATGGGCCCACGAACCTGGGACCAAGTTTGTCAGAAGGTTGTTTCAGAGCCAAATGACGTGTAGACACCCAAACCAAGTCTCCAGGTTGGAAGCTCCACTCTACTGAACGTCTCTTATCAGCTTGACCCTTTTGATTAACAAAAGCTTTTCGTAAATTATCTCTCACCGTGCGCCAAATATCTTTAAAAGATCTCTGCCAGGCTTCCAAAGCTGGAAACGGAGAGGAGGCCACTGGCAATGGTGAGAACTTGGGCAATCTTCCAGACACCACCTGGAATGGAGAGAATCCGGTGGAGGAGCTTTTTAAATTGTTTTGTGCGAACTCCGCGAAAGGCAGAAATTTGACCCAGTCGTTCTGTGTTTCTGCAACATAGCACCTCAAGAATTGCTCCAAAGACTGGTTGATTCTCTCCGTTTGCCCATTGGTCTGTGGGTGGTAGCCCGATGAAAATGACAACTTCATGCCCATTTGTTGGCAGAATGCCCTCCAGAATTTAGAAATGAACTGTACTCCCCGATCCGACACTATGTTTTCCGGAATACCGTGCAGCCGGAACACATGTGTGATAAACAGGTCAGCCAATTCCTGGGCCGAGGGGAGTCCTTTCAAGGGCACGAAATGGGCCATTTTACTGAAGCGGTCGACTACCACCCAAATGACCGACATGCCTTCTGACTTGGGAAGTTCACCTACAAAATCCATGGACAAATGGGTCCATGGCTCACTCGGGGTGGGTAAAGGCTGCAAGGTACCCACAGGTGCCAGCCGGGAGGGTTTACTCTTAGCACAAACCGCACATTCCCTCACGAATTCCTTGCAATCAGCTGCCAAGGAAGGCCACCAAGCACATCTAGCTACCAGATCCTGTGTTCTAGATGCTCCAGGATGCCCAGCATTTTTATGCGTATGGAACATCTCTAGAACCTGGAGACGGAACGGTAGCGGAATGAACAGCACCCCTGCGGGTTTTCCTTCTGGGATGTCTTGTTGGAAGGGAATTAAAGTCCCCTTCCAATCCTCCCAAGTCTCTGTTGCGGCCAGTACCAACCTCTGGGGAACAATAGTCTCTGGAATGGAGGGCTGTGCTGTCTCTGACTCAAAGCACCTGGACAAGGCATCCGCCTTAGTGTTCTTGCTACCCGGTGTATACGTAATAATGAAAGAGAATCGAGAAAAAAATAATGACCAACGAGCCTGGCGAGGGCTCAACCTCTTAGCTCCCTCGATGTATTCCAGATTTTTATGGTCAGTGTAAACCGTGACCGTATGCTCCGCTCCCTCTAACCAGTGTCGCCATTCCTCGAAGGCTAACTTAATGGCTAAGAGCTCTCTGTTGCCAATATCGTAGTTCCTTTCCGCAGGGGAGAATCTACGGGAGAAGTAGGCACACGGGTGCAATCTACCCTGTAAGCCAGATCGCTGAGACAGCACAGCCCCCACCCCGACCTCTGAGGCATCCACCTCAACAATAAAAGGAAAAGACGTATCCACATGCCTGAGGATGGGTGCAGAACAAAATAAGCCCTTCAGGGTGGCAAAAGCCTGTAACGCCTCGGGAGACCAGTGAGTGGTATCTGCACCCTTCTTGGTGAGACTGGTAAGTGGAGAAATCACCGTAGAGTACCCCTTTATGAACCTCCTATAATAGTTGGCAAAGCCAAGAAACCGCTGAAGCGATTTCAAGCCTACCGGCTGAGGCCATTCTAACACAGCGGAGACCTTGGCCGGATCCATGGACAGGCCAGTAGTAGAGATTATGTACCCCAGGAAAGCGACAGATGTTACCTCGAAGATACATTTTTCTAACTTAGCATACAATAGATTCTGCCTTAGTCTGTTCAAAACGAACCTCACATGGGTCCTATGTTCAGAGAGACTGTTGGAGAAGATAAGAATATCGTCTAGATAAACTAGAACAAATCTTCCCAACACCTCTCTGAAGACCTCGTTGATGAGTTCCTGGAAGACGGCCGGGGCATTACATAACCCGAAGGGCATTACCAGGTACTCATAATGCCCGTCTGGTGTATTAAAGGCCGTCTTCCATTCATCGCCCTTTCTTATGCGTACCAGGTTGTACGCACCTCGCAAATCCAGCTTAGAAAAGATCTGGGCGCCAGTGATTTGTGTAAAAAGATCGTCTATCAAGGGTAGCGGATAGCGATTTTTTACTGTAATCTTGTTGAGACCGCGGTAGTCAATGCAAGGCCGCAGACCTCCGTCTTTCTTTTTTACAAAGAAGAAGCCTGCCCCAGCAGGCGACCGGGACGGCCGAATAAAGCCTTTGGCCAGATTCTCCCTAATGTACTCCTGCATCGCCAATTTTTCGGGCCCCGACAAATTGTACAAACGACCCCGGGGGGGTACACAACCAGAACGGAGATCAATGGGACAGTCGAAAGGGCGATGTGGAGGCAATTTATCGGCAGCTTTAGGGCAGAAAACATCAGAATATTCAGCATACTGGTCTGGTACCCCTTCCACCTGAATTCTGGTTTGCCCCAATGTTAGCTTCCCCAAACACTGATGAAAACAATGGGGAGACCAGGAGGTTAACTGACCCGTGGCCCAGTCGATGTGCGGTGAATGGACTTGCAACCACGGCATGCCTAAGATAATAGTGGAGGTTGACATGTGCAGCACAAAAAATTGTAATTCTTCCCCATGCAGAACCCCTATGGTAAGTCTCACCATCGGAGTCTGTGACAGGGCACGATTCCGTTGCAGAGGGGAATCGTCCACTGCCGTAACCTGAATGGGGGGTCTCACAGGAGTAAGTGGGAGGCCCAACTCATGAGCAAATTCGAAGTTCATAAAATTAGCCGCTGAGCCAGAATCAATAAAGGCTTCAGTGGATACAGATTTATCCTCCCATGTAACCATACAAGGGAGAAGTAATTTTTTCTCTTTAAGGGGTGCAATTTGCGTGCCCAGGGTGTCACCCCCCACTACTCCTAGGCAAACTCGTTTCCCGACTTGTTAGGGCAGTTTCGCACTCTATGCCCTGCTGCTGCACAATACAGGCACAGCTGTTCTGTCATTCTCCGCCTTCGTTCCACCTGGGTCAGCCTTGACCGACCAATCTGCATTGGTTCGGGCGGTGGCAAGGCCGGGGAGGGTGAGACAGGCGAAGAAGGTGTCACTAGGGGTGTAGCGGATGGTGCCGCGTACGATGTCACCCTGACACGGTGACTGCCCCTAGCCTGCCTCTGGTGGCGCAACCTGCGATCCACTCGAATGGCCGATGATATGGCTTCATCAACCGTCTTGGGCTCAGGCACGGTTAACATTAAGTCGGAGACCTCCTCTGACAACCCAGACAAGAAGTAATCCATTAAGGCAAAGTTGTCAAATCTACTAGTGACTGACCACCTGCGGAATTCTGCCGCATAATCCTCAACCGAACCTCTGCCTTGCCGCAAAAGTTTGAGCTTCCGCTCAGAGGATGCAGCAAGGTCAGGGTCGTCGTAAATTACGGCCATAGCCTTAAAGAATTCCTCTACCGAGGTTAGAGCTGTATCGGTAGAAGGCAGGTTATATGCCCAGGACTGGGAGTCGCCAGTCAGCAGGGTTTTAATGAAGATGACCCATTGGGCCTCAGTCCCCGAGGATCGGGGTCTCAACTCGAAATATGACAACACTCTACTCCTGAAATTCCGGAAGTCAGATTTGTGGCCGGAAAACTTATCAGGTACAGGCATACGTATGTCATCACTAGGAGGGGATCGCACTGAATCAACTGACGTCTGTAGGGTTTTCACAGAGTCTGATAAGGCATCAATTAAGGCTTTGTGCTGGCCCAGTGCTTGATGAATGTTATCCACCGAAGTGGCAAGCACAGTCAGAGGATCAGTGCGTGATTCCATCGTTTTTGTGGTCTGGCGTTCTGTAACGATCGGTGGGCGCAGAGAGTATCTGATTACCGGTGATCTGCAGTATCGCCGGAAATACAGATATATACCAGATTATAAGTGATCTGCAGTCTCACCGATAATCCGATATACAAACTAACCTCTGTTCGCCTGAGTAGAGTGTAGTGTTTTGGTGTAACAGTAACACTAGGAGGCCTAGGCCTCAGTGCAGCAAGGAGAACTGCACGGATTCCTTCCGCAGACCTGAGCTCTCCAAGACGGGAGGAGTCAGACTGACAGTAGGAAGGAAAGTCCGAGAGTGACACTCAGGAAGAAGTGTCACTAACAGGACTGGGAACCGCCTCCAATCGTGAGGTCGGTTCTCGAGGTCAGACAAGCCAGGTCGTACACACACGGACAGATAAAGTACAAATACAGTAGGCAAAGGCGGAGTCAAAGTACAGGCAGGGTTCAGCAACGGGGTATCAGATATATCGGGGTACAAAATCAGGCGGCAGAAACAGAGTCTAGGAACGAGCCGAGGTTCGGCAACAGAGTATCAGAAATATCGAGGTACAAGGTCAGAGTTCAGGAGGATAGTCGAGGCAGGCAAAAGTCATAACAGAAAATCACAATCAAACTAGTACTTTAGCTATCAATAATCTAGCTAAGTGTAGGATTACAGCTCCAGCTGGTCCCGGCACACTTAAGGATCTGACTACGGATCTGGGTGCTCCCACATATGTGATCGCACGCCAGACAAAGAGCAAGTGAACAACCAGCAGTATATATACTCTAGGACCTTTCCAGGACCTCCCTAATTGCTGGTCCAATGAGAGCAGTGGAATTTGTCAGCTGACCCAGCTGGTCAGCCGACACCCTTCTAACTGCTATTTAAACTCTGCCTCTCTGCTCGCGCGCGTGTAAGTCTGAATCTTGGTGGACTATCAGTCCCAGCCACACCAGTACTGTCATGCAATGTATCTAGTGCGGGGGCCGCCTCTGATGCGGATTCCGCCGCACTGCCTATGCGGCATGCAGCGTTTTTTCCGCGTTGTGACGCCATGCTGGACGCGGAAACAGCCGCCTCACCTTGAGAGACGGCGGCATTTCCGCGTTTCCTTACAATTCATTATCTAAATGATTTTATTGTGTGTTAATAGTAGTGTCAGATATAACGCTGCCTGTTATGATAAATGACAGTGTGATGAGTTATTTATATGTGATGTTAATTAATATTACTGTTTTGCATATGATTGTATACAGTGTTGCAGGTAAGGAACTGTTTATGCTGGTTAATTAATTGTAGTTATAGTTTCACATTATTTTAACCAAACAGTGATTGCCTTTTTTGCTTTTTAAACTGTTAAGGTTTTTTTTTTCCCTGATGAGGTTCTCCTTCTTAAAGGGGAAAAAATAAAAAGTGGTTTATTTATAAACTATTAAAAATCCTCTTCAAATAGTGCGAAAAGTGTTTTTAAAAAATGAATAGTTTCATCAAAGTAACACGTAATGTAATCAGTGACAGGTGTCGGCCAGGGAGGCTAATCCATTTGTTAGGGTTTTTTTTTTTTTGTACTATAATATCACAAACATAACTGCTGCGTACCTAGTTGACAGTTCTGTAGTCCGTTGCTGTCAGGAATGGCTCTTACAATTAGAATAACGGCTGTTATCTCCCGGAGCTCTGCGGGCAGTTATTTATTTTAGTTTCACAGAGAGAGGACCCCGGAAGCAATGAATCAGGCAGAGGGAAGGCAGCTGATCAGTGAGAACGTAATTTGTTGACGTTGTTGGCCGGCATTTTTAATAGTTTATAAATAAACCACTTTTTATTTTTTTCCTATTTCGCGGAAGAACCCCTTTAAGCAATGAGCCTGTGACAGTTATTGGAGTCATATTCTCTGGACCCAGCAGTAAGTGTTGCACCTTATAACTGCATGGCTACAGTTTGCGTACATGACTCACGTCTTTTTTAAACCATGTCCATTATTTTTCCTATTAGCAATCTATCTTCACTATACCCACATATCACAGTAGCATGCTGCACACACCATGCATTTTACCTCTCATAGCTGCCCATAGTCTCATTACAGGGGGTAGGTTTCAGGCTCTGTGGGTGTGGTTGCTGCTGTTCGGATTGCATCATGCTACTTCTCAGTATGCAAGGGGTAGGCATAGACTGAGTCTCTCTGAGAAGACTGCAGGAGATATCAGGGATGTAACATTTTCCTTCCCCCCAAGCGCATAGGAACTAGTGTTTTTCCAATAACCCCCCTTCCCCCTTGCAGAATACAAGGAGCACCATTATATCTACCTTTTGATGTATCAGGTCTCCTCTTTCTCCCAGGAGCCATGCACTCTATGCTGCCATCCTCAGGTTCCTGATCAAATGACATCTATTGGGAGCCAGAAGTTGTCAGCATACAGTGCATAGCTGGTGATATGAAGAGGAGACCTAATGCACAGTGGACCAAGTAAACAATTGGGGGGCACGGGGGCTATTTTTACATGCAGCCTTCTCCCCCAGAGCACTCTAGTGTGTTAGGTTCATGCTCACCTTAAGAGGAAAAAGAAAATCCAGTGATTCCCCTTACCAGCAGTAAAAATGCCAGTATCTCTGGCAGGGATTAAATTGTAAGCTCCTTGGTGACATGCACATTCGGTGAGTTACAAGCAGCTCTGAGATCACTGTAAGTGCCTGTTTGCGGCCCCTTCACACCCCGATTGCCAGATCTTGCTTTTGGTAGCTACCCACCCCACGTGCAAACTCTGCGAAGCAGGATGACCGGGGGCCGGCCCTGGCTGCTAATGTGGCAGTACACCCAGCATCAAGAATAGCACGTTCGGGCAATCACCCAACTGCTGCGAATGTCCACCAGGTCAACTGCTGCTGGCAGCCTGCTGATGAAAGCCCGCCCCTTAATTACCTGGTGGCCTAGGCCATGGCCTTTGTGGTCTTGCCTGAAATCCAACCATGGTTGTGCCTGCACAGTACAGCCACACTGGTACACAGGGGAGAGCAGCCAGTACATATCTGACAAACTCTTGTTGGATATGTTCAGATGGACCCTGCGCAAGAATGGAGGACATAGAGGCTTCTCTTTTCTAAGGTAATTATCAAGCTCTTCATTTTGAGGGGGATCTCACTTTAAGTTAAATAAAATAAAGTTCCTCTTTAAAAAAAGTAGCCTGTCTCTCCCACAATCATCACTTCTCAATTCTCATTGTTATTCCTGGCTTAGTCAAACCTTAGATATGAACCACCATGACATGCTATTCATAGCATTATTACATTGTCATCTCGAGAGAGCAAATATCAGCTCTTTCAGATTTGTAACAACCAAGATATCTACTTTTCATACTCACCAAGCAAATATTATGCTATAAGTATTTCATATTGATTGCAACCTCTCCCATTATCAGATTTCACTATAATGAGGAAATAATTTCTTCCCTGTCAACTCCCCATTATGCATTAAACTGTTGATTTACCAAGAGCGCAAAGCATGCAGCTTGAGAAGTGAGACATTCCAGTCACCCCTCATTGGTATTTAGCTGGGCTAATTGATCCATTTATGCATGAGTAAGTACAATATTAGGGAAAAGAGAGAGACGGGTCCGCTGCAATGTCATGTAGCGTTTATTCAAGGACTTGTCCCAAAACAGTAAAAGGAGCAGATAGCTGATATGTTTCGGACCCAAAGTGGTCCTTAATCATAGCACATCTCATAGCAGAATGACCAGATCTTTATATGACATAATAGTGGGAGGGTTGACATGAAAAACAGCCACAAAGGGGTGGAGTATCTCAACACCTCTAAACCGCCCATGACAGGTCACCTGATCACAAACTTAAAACAACATATAAGAAATAACGAACACTTAAAAAGATAAATTAAAAACTATATACATAGGAGAATACCATGTGTATTAGTAAGGCAATTCCCAAATAAATCTATTACAATGGGGTCAGCATGTACTAAAACACAACCAAGAAAAATTCCCGAAAACAAATCCATGGGTACAGTATTGTAAAGTTAATAGCAGCAAATAGAACGTACATAAGAGAGGGGAAACTATACTGTTATAAGTGCCAGATCCCATCTGGCATTTAGGCCTCCTGGAGCTCTCGTCCCCATGCGGAAGATCCAAAGTGCCTCCCTCCTCTTGATTAGTGCCCGTAGGTCTCCACCCCTTTTCGTCAGAAAGACTCTTTCCAAACCCTGGAAGGAGACTGAAGACATGTCACCCCCATGAGTATTTCTAAAGTGCTTCTCCACATTTGATATGTTAGTAGTGGACCATCCAGCCCCCAAAAAATGTTCAGAGATCCTGGCTCTCAAAGGCCTGGTGGTACATCGTTTGGCACAAAACTTTTGCTGGGGCTGCTCTGACTCTGTACCAAGATGAGTTACCTTGGAAGCTCAGATAGCATCCCCGCGTAGAGTAGCTGATCTGTTGTGGTCCCCATTACCTACAGCCCCCACCTGCTCTCCCTTTATTAAATCAGCTCTCATAACCTGGTAAAAATAGAATAAAAAGGACAAGTATTGCTATCCTCATGCCATTTTAGAGCCTTTACATAACAACTCCAGTCTATCCTTCACAACAGCTAATTCAAGATGGGACAGGTGGAGACAGGTGGGAGTCTCTAATATCCACAATATATTTGCTGAAGGACAGCTGCTCTCATGGGAGGCCCTGAGGCGGGGAACACACTTGACTGTTTTCGTGCGCGTTTTCTGCACAGAAAAACAGAGAACTCATGTTAATCAATGGGCTAGTTCACACTTAATATGTTGTTCGCGCGCAGAAAAAAAACTGACATTCTGCATCATGACTCTCTATAAATTGCATCAGCTGCTGTGAAGAAAACGTTTTCCTGCATAGAGACACACTTGGTGTGCAGAAAAAGTATGCAGGAAAACGTGCGCAGAAAACTGAAAGACAAGTGTGTTCCCTGCCTGAGGGATAAACATTCTCTCACTAATAAATACTTTTTTTGCTATTTTCAAATTAGACACCAGGGTCCATATGCAATTTACTTTACCTCCTTAGTTTTCTCCAAGTTGATATTTTTAAACGTGTCAATACAATGCCTTTTAAGCCACTAGCAAGTAAGTAAATACTCGAAATAATTTAGATAGTACTTTTTCAACTACTTTTTGGTACTCTTTTAGTTGAAGAGTGCTGGAAAGTTATTTTAAATTGAAAATGAAAAATTATCTCCTAGGAGAAAACTCAGGTGAAAAAGTGAATTGCATATGGCCCCTGGGGGGAGTTTTCTCCCAGGCGACATATTTTCACAACTTGTAAATAAAATGCCTTTTACACCATCAGCAAGCAAACAAATACTCAAAATAATTTTGGCAGTACCTCTTCATCTTATTTTTGGTACTTTTTCCATTGCAAAGTGCTAAAAAGTTATTTTAAATCGAAGATGATAAATTATCTCCTAGGAGAAAGCTCAGGAGAAAAAGGGAATTGCATATGGCCCCAGGGCCCATATGCAATTCACTTTTTTCACCTGAGTTTTCTCCTAGGAGATAATTTTTCATCTTTGATTTAAAATAACTTTCCGGTACTTTTCAACTAAAAGTAAGTAGGTGAAAAGCTACTATCAAAATTATTTTGAGTATTTGTAACGATCGGTGAAGCACAGAGAGGATCTGATTACCGGTGATCTGCAGTATCACTGGGAATACAGATGTATACCAGATTATAAGTGATCTGCAGTATCACCGATAATCCGATATACCAGCTAACCTCTGTTCACCTGAGTAGAGTGTAGTGTTTGGTGTAACAGTAACACTTTGAGGACTAAGCCTCAGCGCAGTAAGGTATACTGCACGGATTCCTTCCGAAGACCTGGACTCTCCAAGACGGGAGGAGTCAGGCTGCGAGTAGGAAGGATTGTCTAAAAGTAACACTCTGGAGGAAGTGTCACTGAAAGAACGGGGAACCACCTCCAACAGTGAGGTTGGTTCTCGAGGTCGGACAAGCCAGGTCGTACACACACGGACAGATAAAGTACAATATCAAGAGGCAAAGGCAGAGTCAGGTACAGGCAGGGTTCGGCAACAGGGTATCAGAAATATCGAGGTACAAGATTAGTAGGCAGAAGCAGAGTCTAAGGACGAGCCGGGGTTCGGCAACAGAGTATCAGAAATATCGAGGTACAAGATCAGAGTTCAGGAGGATAGTCAGGCAGGCAAAAGGTCAAAACAGATAATCACAATCAAACTAGTACTTTAAGCTATCAACAGAAACTAGCTAAGTGTAGGATTACAGCTCCAGCTGGTCCCGGCACACTTGCGGATCTGACTACGGATCTGGGTGCTCCCACGTATGTGATCGCAACGCCAGACAACCAGCAACTGAATAAGCAGCAGAATATATAGTTGCTGGACTCTGCTGCCCCGCCCGAACCATTCAGCCAATCATGAGTCCTGCAGGAATCAGCTGACCTTCCTGATCAGCTGACACTTCCTCTGCAGGTATAAAGGTCCTGAATTCAGGCCCGCGCGAGCATAGCTCTCCATCTGCCTAGGTGCACTAACAGACCCAGCCACACCAAGCACATGCTGCTGCATACAAACAGCCGCTTTGCTGTCAGGACATGCGGCGGCTTTTCCACGTTCCACCACACCACCAGACGCGTGCAAACCGCCGCATAGGACGCGGAGTCAGCCGCCTAGCTCTTGGCACACGCGTTTCCTCACAGTACCCCCCCCCCCCCCCCCCCGAGGAGTGGACTCCGGACAACTCCTACCCGGTTTCTCGGGATGTAAAGCGTAAAACTCTTTCCTTAATTCGTCCGCATGCATGCGGTTCCCAGGTACCCATTGTCTCTCCTCAATGCCATACCCTTTCCAATGCACCAGATATTGTACTGAGTTCTGTACAATGCGCGAATCTAAGATTTTCTCTACCTCATACTCGGGTTGGTCCTCCACCATCACAGGAGGAGGAGGAGTAGGACCCACATGAACCGCAGGTTTGAGTAGGGACACGTGAAACGACCTTACGCCCCGCATGCTGGCAGGAAGATCAATGGAATAAGTGACGTTGTTGATCTTCTTGGTCACAGAAAATGGACCCACAAACCTGGGGCCCAGTTTGGCAGATGGCTGCTTTAGGGTCAAGTGACGTGTGGACACCCAGACTAAATCCCCTGGCTGAAACTTCCATTCCATAAAACGTCTCTTGTCCGCTTGACCCTTTTGACTTTGGAACGCTTTCTGCAAATTCTCTCTAACAATTCCCCAATTGCCCCTGAGTGACTTCTGCCAATCCTCCAGTGCGGGAAACGGAGAAGAGGCAACTGGCAGCGGGGAGAACTTGGGCGACCTCCCTGTCACAATCTGGAACGGAGAAAAACCAGAAGAAGAACTCTTCAAATTATTCTGTGCGAATTCTGCAAAAGCCAGAAACTTTACCCAATCATTCTGTGTCTCCGCAACGTAACATCTTAAGAACTGTTCTAAAGACTGATTAATTTGTTTGGTCTGCCCATTGGTCTGTGGGTGGTAGCCTGACGAGAAAGACAGCTTCATGCCCATTTGGTGGCAAAATGCCCTCCAGAATTTAGAGATAAATTAGACTCCCACGATCGGACACAATGTTTTCCGGAATGCCTTGCAGCCGGAAAATGTGGACGATAAATAGGTCGGCCAATTCCTGGGCCGAGGGGAGTCCTTTCAAGGGCACGAAATGGGCCATTTTGCTGAAGCGGTCGACTACCACCCAAATGACCGACATGCCTTCAGACCTGGGGAGTTCACCCACAAAATCCATGGACAAGTATGTCCATGGTTCACTCGGGGCGGGCAAAGGCTGCAAGGTACCGACAGGTGCCTGCCGGGAGGGTTTACTCTTGGCACATACCGCACACTCCCTGACATACTCCTTGCAGTCTGTTGCCATAGAAGGCCACCAAGCACACCTGGCGATCAGATCCTGCGTTCTGGCAGCACCAGGGTGACCAGCATTCTTATGGGCGTGAAACATTTGTAAGACCTGTAGACGAAAAGGTAGTGGGATAAACAAAACCCCCTCTGGTTTTCCCTCAGGGACATCCTGCTGAAAGGGACCCAAAGCTTTTGTCCAATCCTCCCAGGTCTCTGTGGCTGCTAATACCAGCCTTTGCGGGATGATGGACTCAGGAGCGGGGGGCTGTGCTGTCTCTAATTCGAAACATCTGGACAGGGCATCTGCCTTGATGTTTTTGCTGCCTGGAGTGTACGTGATAATAAATCTGAATCTCGTAAAAAATAAAGACCAACGGGCCTGTCGGGGACTTAGTCTCTTAGCCCCCTCGATGTACTCCACATTTTTGTGATCAGTATAAACCGTGATCGTGTGCTCTGCCCCCTCCAACCAGTGGCGCCATTCTTCAAATGCCAATTTAATGGCCAGAAGTTCCCGGTTGCGTATGTCGTAGTTTTTCTCTGCCGGAGAAAACCTACGGGAAAAATAAGCGCATGGATGCAATCTGCCTTGTAACCCTGACCGCTGAGACAGCACCGCCCCTACCCCAACCCCCGGAAGCGTCAACCTCCACAATAAAGGGAAAGGACGTGTCTACATGTCTTAAAATAGGCGCTGAGCAAAACAGTTTTTTCAAGTGCGAAAAGGCTGCCACAGCCTCAGGAGACCAGTGGGTGGTATCTGCCCCCTTTTTTGTGAGACTGGTGAGAGGGGCAATTATCGTGGAGTACCCCTTTATGAACCTCCTATAGTAGTTCGCAAAACCTAAAAATCTCTGCAGGGGCTTCAACCCCACTGGCTGTGGCCATTCCAGGTCAACTGTGACCTTGGCAGGATCCATTGACAAGCCTGAGGTGGAAATCACATACCCTAGAAATTGTGACAGTGATCACCTCGAAAATACATTTCTCCACCTTGGCATACAGCATATTTTGCCTCAATTTGTCTAACACGAATTTAACGTGGACCCTGTGCTCGGAGAGGTTGTTGGAATAGATCAGTATATCATCAAGGTATACTTGCACAAATCTACCCAACACCTTCCTGAATACCTTGTTGATTAATTCTTGGAAGACGGCTGGCACATTGCACAACCCGAAGGGCATTACTAAGTACTCGTAATGCCCGTCGGGAGTGTTGAAGGCCGTCTTCCATTCATCGCCCTTTCTAATGCGGATCAGGTTGTATGCACCCCTCAGATCTAATTTTGAAAAGATCTTGGCGTTCGTGACCTGCGTAAATAAATCGTCTATCAATGGTAACGGATATCGATTCTTCACCGTGATTTTATTCAGGCCACGGTAGTTGATGCAAGATCGAAGCCCTCCGTCTTTCTTCTTAACAAAAAAGAAACCGGCCCCTGCAGGCGACCGGGAGGGGCGAATGAACCCTTTGGCTAAATTGTCATGAATGTACTCCTGCATCGCTATTTTCTCTGGTCCAGACAAATTATACAGGTGACCCCTAGGAGGCATACAACCGGCACGGAGATCAATGGGGCAATCGAAAGGGCGATGAGGAGGTAACTTGTCAGCAGCCTTGGGACAGAATACATCCGAGAACTCGGAGTATTGCTCGGGAACACCCTCCACATGAAACTTTGTCTGACCTAAAGTCACCTTCCCAAGACACTGTTGGGAACAGAAGTCTGACCAACTAGTTAATTGTCCAGCAGCCCAATTAATCTGTGGCGAATGGAGCTGCAGCCAGGGCATACCCAAAACAATTGTGGAGGTGGTCATGTGTAATACAAAGAAACTTAGACTTTCGTTATGCAGAACCCCAATAGTGACTTCCACCTCTGGTGTCTGAGACAGCGGACGGTCCCTTTGCAGCGGGGAATCGTCCACAGCAGTAACCTGGATAGGTGGTCTTACTGGGGTAAGTGGAATGCCCAACTTTTCTGCGAACTCTGAACTCATAAAGTTAGCCGCGGAGCCTGAATCAAGAAAGGCCTCTGTGGCTTCAGATTTGTCCCCCCACGTAATCGTACAAGGAAGGAGTAAACGTCTTTCTTTTAGGGGTGTGAGTTGGGCGCCCAGGGTGTCACCCCTTACAACTCCTAGGCGGTAGCGTTTCCCGGCTTATTTTTATCCGGTTTAATGAGACAGTCTCGTACCCTATGCCCCCCTTCACCACAGTATAGACATAATTGCTCAGACATTCTCCGTCTTCTCTCCACTTAGGTCAACTTAGACCGACCGATCTGCATCGGTTCAGGTGGCGGCAAGACCGGAGACGATGAGACAACAGGAGATGGAGTTACTAGGGGTGCAGCAGGAGGTGCTGCGTAGGAAGTCACCCTGACACGATGACTGCCCCTAGTTTGTCTCTGATGGCGTAGCCTACGGTCGATTCGAATGGCCGACGAGATGGCCTCAGCGCTTTGAGTCCTATGGGAGAAAAGCGCTTTACAAATGTTATTGTATTGTATTGTATTGTATTGTATCGACTGTCTTGGGCTCGGGTTGGCTTAACATTAGGTTGGAGACCTCATTCGACAACCCAGACAGGAAGTAGTCTAACAGGGCATAGGTGTCAAACCTGGCCGTAACTGACCACCTACGAAATTTGGCCGTGTAATCTTCGACTGGACCCCTGCCTTGCCGCAAAGGCTTAAGCTTCCGCTCAGAGGTCGCAGCAAGGTCAGGGTCGTCGTAAATCACTGCCATGGCTTTAAAGAATTCCTCTACCGAGGTAAGGGCTAAGTCACTGGCCGGCAAATTGTACGCCCAGGTCTGGGAGTCACCAGTTAGTAAGGTCTTAATAAATATGACCCGTTGGGTCTCAGTTCCCGAGGATCGGGGTCTCAGCTCAAAATATGATAACACTCTACTCTTAAAATTCCGAAAGTCAGACTTGTGGCCGGAAAATTTATCAGGTACGGGCATACGTATGTCATCACTAGGAGGGGATCGCACCGAATCAACTGACGTGTGAAGGGTTCGCACAGAGCCTGATAGGGCATCAATTAAGGCTTTGTGCTGGCCCAGTGCTTGATGGATGCTATCCACCGAAGTGGCAAGCACAGTCAGAGGGTCAGCGCGTGCGTCCATCTGTTTTTTGGTCTGGCGTTCTGTAACGATCGGTGAAGCACAGAGAGGATCTGATTACCGGTGATCTGCAGTATCACTGGGAATACAGATGTATACCAGATTATAAGTGATCTGCAGTATCACCGATAATCCGATATACCAGCTAACCTCTGTTCACCTGAGTAGAGTGTAGTGTTTGGTGTAACAGTAACACTTTAAAGACTAAGCCTCAGTGCAGTAAGGTATACTGCACAGATTCCTTCCGAAGACCTGGACTCTCCAAGACGGGAGAAGTCAGGCTGCGAGTAGGAAGGATTGTCTAAAAGTAACACTCTGGAGGAAGTGTCACTGATAGAACGGGGAACCGCCTCCAACAGTGAGGTCGGTTCTCGAGGTCGGACAAGCCAGGTCGTACACACACGGACAGATAAAGTACAATATCAAGAGGCAAAGGCAGAGTCAGGTACAGGCAGGGTTCGGCAATAGGGTATCAGAAATATCGAGGTACAAGATCAGTAGGCAGAAGCAGAGTCTAAGGACGAGCCGGGGTTCGGCAACAGAGTATCAGAAATATCGAGGTACAAGATCAGAGTTCAGGAGGATAGTCAGGCAGGCAAAAGGTCAAAACAGATAATCACAATCAAACTAGTACTTTAAGCTATCAACAGAAACTAGCTAAGTGTAGGATTACAGCTCCAGCTGGTCCCGGCACACTTGCGGATCTGACTACGGATCTGGGTGCTCCCACGTATGTGATCGCAACGCCAGACAACCAGCAACTGAATAAGCAGCAGAATATATAGTTGCTGGACTCTGCTGCCCCGCCCGAACCATTCAGCCAATCATGAGTCCTGCAGGAATCAGCTGACCTTCCTGATCAGCTGACACTTCCTCTGCAGGTATAAAGGTCCTGAATTCAGGCCCACGCGAGCATAGCTCTCCATCTGCCTAGGTGCACTAACAGACCCAGCCACACTAAGCACATGCTGCTGCATGCAAACAGCTGCTTTGCTGTCAGGACATGCGGCGGCTTTTCCGCGTTCCACCACACCACCAGACGCGTGCAAACCGCCGCGTAGGACGCGGAGTCAGCCGCCTAGCTCTTGGCACACGCGGCGGCTTTTCCGCGTTTCCTCACAGTATTTTGTTGCTTTCTGTTGGCTTGAAAGGGATTTTATTGACAAGTTTAAAAATATCACCTAAGAGAGAACTCAGGAGAAAAAGGGAATTGCATATGGCCCCATGGCCCCATGGCCCATATGCAATTAACTTTTTCTCCTGAGTTTTCTCCCAGGTAATATTTTCAAACTTGTCATCAATACAATTTCTTTAAAACCATTTACAAACAAGAAAATACTCAACATATTTTTTTATAGTACTTTTTCATCTTCTTTTTGCTACTTTTTCAATTGCAAAGTGCTAAAAAGTTATTTTAAATCGAAGATGAAAAATTATCTCCTAGGAGGAAACTCAGGAGGAAAAGACCCACATGCAATTCACTTTTTCACCTGACTTTTCTCCTAGGAGATAATTTTTCATCTTCTATCTAAAATAACTTTTTAGCACTCTGCAACTAAAAAAGTACCTAAAAGTTGGTGAAAAAGTACTGTCAAAATTATTTTGATTATTTTCTTGCTTGCTGGTGAATTAAATGGCATTTTATGGAAAATTTTGAAAATATCACCTAGGAGAAAAGTCAGGTGAAAAAGTTAATTGCATATGGCCCCATGTGCCCAGCATTACCCAGCACTAGGATAAATGGGAGCTATTACCCTTAGAAAGAGAATTCACACTGGACTCTGATAGACAAAGGCTAATTTCTTGTCTGTACACCATTATTTGGTATAACTCCCTGGCCCATTTGCAATTCACTTTTTCTCCTGAGTTTTCTCCTAGGAAATAATTTTTCATCTTCCAGTTAAAATAATTTTTTTATCAATTTTCAATGGAAAAAGTGACACAAAGTAGGTAAAAAGGTACTATTAAAATTATTTTCAGTATATGTTTGCTTGCTGGTAGTTTAAAAGGCCTTTTATTTACAGATTGTGAAAATATCACCTAGGAGAAATCTCAGGTGAAAAAGTGAATTGCATATGGGCCCCTGTCTGCATCCACCCCTCCTATGGATAAATGGTTTTCCAAACTTTCAATTGATTATGAAAAAGATAAGAAGAAGTCTGAGATCTTTTCTGGTATGGCTAAAATGCTGAATAATATAATTATCAAGGAAAAGTCTTACAAGATATGCTTTGAGTGGTACTTGACCCCTAAAAAGACATCTACGATTCTTCCTTCCTCAATTAGTCATTGCTTTCTCTGTAACTCACCTGAAGCAAACACTGAACATTGTTGGTGGTCTTGCCCAGTCATTCAGAACGTTTTGGATGCCTGCTTCAATCAGATCTCAGCAACCTTGAGACTTATGGCCCGTACTCACGGGCTGCAAAAGTGGCCTGTCGCCAGCACACGTGAGCGTGTGCGCGACAGGCCGGCGACAGCTCGTCGCCAGGTCCCTCCACGTACACACGTGGAAGAGGGACCAGCTCTGCGACGGAAGCTGTCGCCGACGTTCCTCCCCCGCCGCCGGAAGCGCCGTATTGTTGTAAGAGGTTGCTATCGCTAGTCCGCATACTCACGCGGACTAGCGACAGCTGCGGCGGAGTTGCGGCGGCAACTGTCGCCAAGTGATTGACCGCGCCAATCGCCCGGCAACAGCAGCGACGGTTCGTGGTGCGCGCCCGTGCAACAGCCCATACTCACGGGCGACAATTGTAGCCCGTGAGTATGGGCCATTAGGTCCAGAAAGAAATAGATGTTGCTCTATTCTTCAAAAGCTGTCCATTGCTTCATAAATATCAGAATACATTTGTTGGTCTAGTTTATGTAGCAAAATAGGTGCCCAATTGCAAAATATTGGAAAGGACCCTTACCTCCACCATCAACCTTAGTTGACTTAGAAGCTTTATTATGTGAAAGTTCTTACTCATTGCAGTCCAGACTCCACGTTCACCCAAATATTGGACCAATGGATAATGAGGTTTCCTTTGGGCCAGTCTACTCAGTCATAATACCCTTATCTGTCTTACTGCCCTAATAGTTTGTTGTTTGTAAGTACTATGTAATATTTCACTGTAATTAGTTGATATTTCTCATTTATCTATACAGTTTTGCCAGATTTGTGCCTGTTGTAACTTCTGTATACAATATTCTCTGTTGATTGATGTATGATTGTCACTTTGCTTTTATTAATAAAGAAAAAAAGAAAAACACCCAATACAAATTGAAATAAAACAAAAAAGAAACAAATTTGGCTTTGTTATGGGTTGTATGATGGAGTACTAAGAAGCAAAAATACCATCTGTAATTTATGTTACCGTAATTCCTTTTTTCTGTAATGGAATGTTGAACCAAAAGGAATGAATGATCATATCTGTACCAGCATGGAATGATTATCAAGTATTAATTTATTTTTTTTACCATGAAAATAAGGTGAAAATTGAATTTGTTATTAACCACTTCACCACTGAGGGGTTTTACCCCTTGAACACCAGAGCAATTTTCACCTTTCAGCGCTCCTTCCATTCATTCGTCTATAACTTTATTATTACTTATCGCAATTAAATGAACTATATCTTGTTTTTTTCGCCACCAATTAGGCTTTCTTTAGGTGGGACATTATGCCAAGAATTATTTTATTCTAAATGTGTTTTAATGGGAAAATAGGAAAAAATGTGGGAAAAAAATATTATTTTTCAGTTGTTGGCCATTATAGTTTTTAAATAATGCATGCTACTGTAATTAAAACCCATGAAATGTATTTGCCCATTTGTCCCGGTTATAAAACCGTTTAAATTATGTCCCTATCACAATGTTTGGCGCCAATATTTTATTTGGAAATAAAGGTGCATTTTTTTCAGTTTTGCATCCATCCCTAATTACAAGCCCGTAGTTTATAAAGTAACAGTGTTATACCCTCTTGACATAAATATTTTAAAAGTTCAGTCCCTAAGGTAACTATTTATATTTTTTTTTTATTGTATTTTTTTTTATTACAAAAAAAAAATATTGAGGAGTGTGGGAGGTAATGAGTTAATTTATTGTGTAAAACTAATGTATTTGTATATGTAAAATGCTTTAGGGTGTAGTTTTACTATTATGCCACAAGATGGCCACAGTGAGTTTGTGTTCATGCGACCTGTAAGCGTCCGGAAGGACGCTTACAGGAAGCACTACGAGGCTGGGAAAATCACAATGATCGCGCTGTTTCTCAAAGAAGCAGCAGATCATTGCGGGGGCTTAGATCAACGAACGGGAATGGATTTTCCCGTTCATTGATCTCCGGGCGAGCGGGCGGCAGCATGCACGAGCGACATGAGCGCACACACGAGCGGCGGGAGCGCGGACAGCGGCGGGAGCGCGGACAGCGGCGGTAGCGTGGAAGGTACGGAGAAATTCGTAACGCGGGGGGTAAAGTGGTTAATTTATCATTGATTAATTTGTTATTGTTTTGTTAAAATTCTATACTTCCAGAAAAAAATCTACATTATTACGGGCTTTCAGATGTTTGAACATGGGGTGCATGATCAAGTTGGGTACACTGGGGGATGGGGGGAGGGGAGGACCCTGCCAGAGGATTTTTATTCTGTTATGTTCAGCACTAAAGAAAAAGATTCAAAGTAAACAATAACATTTCATCCAATATCTGATACAAGCTGATCAAATTGTATTTTAAGTCTCATGACACTCTTTAATATGATCACAGCTTCACACTGCACATCTCCTTCAATAAGGCATCTCAAGTACGTAGGAAAACCATAGAATTGGCATGAAAACCAGTTTACTAGCATTTAAAAAAACTTCTGCAATGCAGCTACATTATATTTATCATTACAGATTCACTTTCTTTTGTGTGGAAATTAGATTGTTAATACAAGGTTAAATTGATCAGGAGCATAAACTAAATATATCCGTATGTTTGTCCGTATAGACTAAATATATCCGTTTGTTTATCCCTAGTTTGAGCAATCTTATCAAGCCATGTTAATATTTAAAAGAAATTGTTTCCATTTATAGTTTTTAATTAACTGTACGGGTGGCCAAATGCCAATGAGATCTTTTATCTTTCTGTTTCTCGCTCAGTGCAAGCTTCTCAGTGATTCTTACAATGCTTTAAAAATCAATAATTGCACTACTACTCTATATTTATAACAATTAGAGATGGCCCAAACCTCCGATTTTCGGTTCGTGAACCGCGAACTTCGGCAAAAGTTCAGTTTGCGTGAACTTCCGCGAACCGCAATAGACTTCAATGGGGAGGCGAACTTTGAAAACTAGAAACATTTATGCTGGCCACAAAAGTGATGGAAAAGACGTTTCAAGGGGTCTAACATCTGAGTTTTTGCATGGATGAGTGGGATAGACGCCAGAAGTCCCAGGGAAAAATCTGGATCTGATGCACAGCAGCGTTTTAAGGGCAGAAATCACATTGCATGCTAAATTGGAGGCCTAAAGTGCTTTAAAACATCTTGCATGTGTATACATCAAGCAGGTAGTGTAAATAGAGTACTGCTTCACCATGACACACCAAACTCACTGTGTAACGCACCGCAAACAGGGCCGGCCCGCTCATGAGGCGGGGTGAAACATTTGCCTCAGGCGGCACTTCTTGGGGGCGGCAACCGCCCGTCCGTGGGTGCGGGGGGCTGGCCGCCGAGCTGAAGGGGTAGCGGGCAGGAAGGGGGTATCGGGCCTAGCGGTAGGGAGGGGGGTCGGACCCCCTCTCCCTCGCCTGGGTCCCCCGATCTGCGCTCCACCTCCGGCTTTAAATAGTTATGTAGCTGCCGATAGTAAGAGGGTCGGGCGGGGATTACGCACCTCTCAAGGGTCCAGCGTGCGCTCCACTGACATCACTTCCTGCAACGCCGCCCACTTACAATACAGTGGGCGGTGTTGGAGGAAGTGACGTCAGTGGAGCGCACGCTGGAACCGGAAGAGGTGAGTGATCCCCGCCCGTCCCTCCTACTATCGGCTGCTAAGTAACAATTTAAAGCTGGAGGGGAGCGCAGATCGGGGGACCCAGGCGAGGGAGGGGGGGTCCGACCCCCCTCCCCACCGCTAGGCCCAATACCCCCTTCCTGCACGCTACTCCTCCAGCTCGGCGCCCCCCCACCCACGGCTTGGGGGGGCGGCAATTTTTTCTAAGTTTGCCTCAGGTGGCAAAAAGTCTAGGGCCGCCCTGACCGCAAACAGCTGTTTGTGTAGTGAGGGCCATTCTGGACTGGTGCGCACCATGGCCAGAGTGCAGGTCATGGCGGTTTTCAAGCTAATATGGTCGCCGGGCTGTAGTAGCTCAATGATAGAACAACAGTAACTGTCCAGCTGATCAAATTTGGTCTGTCCACAATGAAGCAATGACCTTATTATCTTTGGTGTGCCACCCCCCAAGACACTCATATAGCCGTCGGTCATTGCTTCATTGTGATATGCAAGCCCCTTCACTGCGGCAAGGTAATGATCATGAAGGGGAATTGACACATGTACATGCCTTTTGTTTTGTTGTTGCAGCCGCAGTGCAGCCAGAAAAATTAGGCACGCATGTACACGCACCAGAAAAATTATTATAGCGGCCTTAAAAATTCAGGAATCTGCCTAGAGTCCTGGTGGACCCTGTTGGTGGTGACAGAGAAGGCAGTCAAGTGGCCTGAGATGCTGTGTGGGGACCGACTTAGGCATGGGGCAGGCAGTCACGTGGCATGCAGGCAGGGATGCTGTGTGCAGGGTATTACAATGTGCACCTGTCACACACAGACAGGTACCGGACAGGCACAGTGACACTGCGTGCGCTCACGTAGGTAGGTAGGTGCACTGAAGGGAACAACAGGTAGGTATATGCAGTGATGGGTATTACAATGTGCACCTGTCACACACACACAGGTACTGGACAGGCACAGTGACACTGCGTGCGCTCACGTAGGTAGGTAGGTGCACTGAAGGGAACAACAGGTAGGTATATGCAGTAATGGGTATTACAATGTGCACCTGTCACACACACAGACAGGTACCGGACAGGCACAGTGACACTCCGTGCGCTCACGTAGGTAGGTGGGTGCACTGAAGGGAATAAAAGGTAGGTATGTGCAGTGATGGGTATTACAATGTGAACCTGTCACACACACACAGGTACCGGACAGGTACAGGGACACTGCGTGCGCTCACACAGGTAGGTGGGTGCACTGTGAACAACAGGTAGGTATATGCACACAGAGCCAGCAGAAGAATGAGTGGAGGAGTGTCATTATTAAAAAATGTAAAGGAGGCTCCCAGATGACAAAAGCAGCCTGCAGGACATAGGCAATGGAACTTTTCCCCTGCTCAAAGCAGATGAAAAGTTTACACCTATGTTTGATGGGAAGCATTGCTTCCTGGGGAGGGGGGGGGGGGGGGAATGCAATTGCATAGGGTGCAAGGAACTTGCTGGGCAATTATATTGCCCAAGCGGGTTCTTTACCGCCCCAGGGAGTGTTAAATGTAATTGCATTAGGCGACGGTCCCGCCGCCTAATTTAAGAACTCGCCAGCACTTATCGCTGCCGAGTTTTTTTAATTGCATATGGCCCTTAGTGCCTAGTACACCCCACTTACACAGAGTGCCTAGTTTCTAGTGGGCCCCCCTCCCACTACTGTAGAGTGGTCCCTGTTTTCTAGGGCTATAACCCAGGTATAAATGAAGATTTTGCTCTGGGGGCCATATGAGGAGCAAAAATCTTGGTTTGTACTTAAGTATATAAGATATAATATATAGATGCCAACAAACCAGGTGTGGCAAAAAGTCGAATACAGAGCATGCAAAAGTCCTGCCCAGAATGTATATATCAACCTAGCTTCTTATCCTTAGCTCCGTAGCTTCCAAGAACTGTGATAAACTCCAGGAATCCACCTGTCAGCAATCAGGTGAATTCCTTTGACGAGCTGAAGCATGCTCATGGACAGTGCTCTGTAGCCTGGCAGAAATCAAGCTGTGTCTGCTGGAGCTAAAGGTTGGTTTGTTGTCAAATGTGTGTGTGACTAAAAAAGCACATGACTTGTTTACTCCACACTGTCAGAGCTGTATATACTGTATAGTCAGTGCTGAAACACGTTTCACAATTTTTAAATGTAATGTTTTGCACCTGTGTATACACTCGTAAATAACACAAATAAACACATTACTGTTTGAAGTAAGCCACTGGACTGGTTTCTCTGCCTAAAAAAGGCTGCCCACCCCAGGAGCCTAGCATCCGCTACCTACCTCTAGCTTACAACACCTACTTGTGACTCATGAGTACACTTTTCTGGCAACTGGACAATGCCACTGCCATCCAAGGAGCGTTTTTCAAAATAAAGGAAACCCAGGGAATCCCCGATGAGGACATTAACTAGTTCAAAACCTGTTAGCAAGCGATTCAGAGCTATCAGGTGAATATTGCCTACTGTAGGTGGAAGCCACATAGGAAAAAAAAGTAGTTTACACTGCATTGTCCTTTGGGAAAATACCTCTTATACATGTGTGTACCTTTTTATTTTACAGTTCCATATATAGTGGTCCTCAAAGCAGCTATTCTTCCTTTGGAACTGCTTTAGTGGCGGAAAAAACAAGATATAGATCAATAAATTGTAATAAGTAGTGATAAAGTTATTAGAGAATGAATGGGAGGTGAAAATTGCTCTGATGCATAAGGTGAAAAATCCCAGCGGGCTGAAATGGTTAATTTACTTAGTCACTTTGCACACTATTGCAGATGTGCACAAAAAAGACATTTTTCTTACTTTTTTTTTCAATGTGCAAGTTTCCAGTGTCTAAAATAAATGCCCTCCACTCTCTGGAGCAAAAATAGATAACATTACAAAAATAATTATTGTTTTGAAATCTGGGCTATGGTCATATTACTTTGCCTACCGGAAGCTAACGGCTTATATGCATGCTGGGAAAGTATTTAGTCCAGCATTAAGCCCTGGTGCACATCATGGAATTTTCACTTTAGATCCTACTTCCGATTGAGAACATAAGCAAAAAATATACATCCTACTGATTGTTACCAACCAATCCTAAACTCAGAATGGATCTCTTTATTGCTCAGAAACAGATCAGACCTACTGAAAGATATTGATTGAAATACTGGCTATCGTTCTGTGTATGTGCTTTCGATTCATTTTCGATCAATATCCAAATGGAAAAATGATCGGAAATTTGAAAAAGTCTAATATTGTTTACGCTAGCTTTTTTCTATATCCAATCGATGTCAGATCTGGATAAAGATCTGCCTTAAAGGGTACCCGAGGCAACATGTGACATGATGAAATAAAAATGTGTATGTACAGTACAAAACATATTAATAAACAGGCTGTTTTATTTATTTTATTTTGCTGCCTGAAAGACTTAATTTTTAGGCATGGAAGTGACAGCTTCTGTCTTGTAGGTACATTGTTGGACATATAGTAAACATCACTGATAAGCTAATTACAGCTATACATGTTTTACTGACAGAATGCAACTTCTGAGAGCAGAAGGAGATAGTAAAAGGTCAATGGTTTATGTATTTTCACTCTGGGACACTTAATGGGTTTTCACACTGATTAGAGACAGTAAAACATTCAACCTAATTTGTAAATGTTTAAATATAAAATAAAACCATGGGTTAAATATAAGTAGTAGGAGGATAAATATAATTGTTTATCTCATCAGTTTATTTTCACCTTGGGTTCACAATAACCTCTTGAGGACCGCAGTGTTAAACCCACCTAAAGACCAGGCCATTTTTTGCTAAATTGGCCACTGTAGCTTTAAGGCCTCGCTGCAGGGCCACACATGATCCCCCCTTTTCTCCCCACCAACAGAGCTTTCTGTTGGTGGGGTCTGATTGCTCCCTTAGTGTTTATTTAGTTTTTATAAATATTATGTTATTTTTTTAATAATACATTTTACTATTTATTTATTTTTTTCTTAAACACCTCCACAGTGCTGTACTATGTTAATAGACGGTGGTTTCGCTGTCTAACAGTCGCTGCTGGGAGATTGAAGGCAGAGTGGAGCTCCGCCATCCAAGCAGAGATGCACATGTATCTGCGCGCGCGATCTCCTGCAAAACAGGACCACAGGACCTTATGCCAATTGCCGTTAGGTGGTACTGGGGCTGCTGCCGCGGCCACGCCCACGCCCGTCGGCGTGACGCAGTCGGCGAGTGGTTGAGGGCTCACACCCACTAGAAGCTTTTTCTAAGTGCAAGTGATTTGAAAAAGCTGTTGCTATTGCAATGCTGTGGGCAATTTTTATAAAATCACATAGCTCTAGTCGTATCACATCCGTAGCATTACATTAGCAAGAACTTTTCAAATCACAAAGTGCTCAGAAAAGGACTACCAGTGGGTTCCAGGCCTTAAGGCAGCCATACACTGGTCGATTGCCACCAGATCAACCAACAGATAGATCCCTCTGTGATCTAATCTGATCAAAGAGGGATCTATTGACTGCCTACACTGCAAACAGATTTTGAATCGATTTCACTATGAAATCGATTCATAATCTGTGGAGCTGCCGCCGCCGCCCCCAGCATACATTACCTGATCCGGCCGGCATGAGACCTCCGGTCTCCGCTGTCTCTACTCCGCTTTGGGCTTCAGCTTCACTTTACTTCCTGTCGAGGGAAGTTTAAACAGTAGAGGGTACTCTACTGTTTAAACTTCCCCCAACAGGAAGTAAGTAAAGCCAGCCGGAGCCCAGCGTGGAGAAGGGACCGCGGGGACACGCGCCGGCGGAACAGGTAATGTATTGCCGCTAGCATCGGTCGTCGGAAATTTCAACGCCGCTATCAATGCACTCCCGGCCCACCGGCGATCGAGCTAAATTTTCCGCGCGGAAAGATCGACGGGATCGATTTCGGATGGAAATCGGTCGATCAGTCAGCGTTTGCGCATCGATTTCACAGCAGATTTGATCACAGTGATCGAATCTGCTGTCTATCAGTGGGAAATCGAGTAAGTGTATGGGCACCTTTACAGATGGTGACATTCTCTATCGGCATGCATCTGTGAATGCTTCATTTTAAGCATAATCATATAAAATAACTAAAGTAAGGCCTTTTAGCTGTAAAGCTAAAGTTACTTTTGTAGGGCAATATGTTTAATAGTAAAAGGAGTGCAGAGATTTTCCCTAAGCAAACTGTCTGCAAACTGCAATATGCTAAAATCATGCATTACTTTCTCTGCATTAAAAACAAGCAAAACCGGTTATATATGCTACAGGATATGATAAGCTGGAAACGTAATAACATTGATTCCTTAGCTTCAAAAGAAAAAAAATGCTTTTACAAAACTCTATGCTGTGAAGATTGTAGGGTATTCATTTTACACAGTATATGTGGTGACTTTAGTTACATTTTAATATATTTAGTTTGTGGGAATACTTGGGATATGTGTTTGATCCATTTTAAAAGACTATTATTTATGTATTTATCCTATTTTTTCTGTATTGTGGTGTGAGCAAGTTTCAAATCTATAACTAAGCACCGTAACAAATAGCTTATTAACATGAACTATTTTACACATAACTGAAAATAGTACACTTGTAGTAAACCCCCCAAAATGATTAAAATACAGAAAAATATGTTTTCAAAGTTTAAAAGTAGAATTAATAAATTGTGGCATTTATATTATTAATTTTAACAAAAAAGGGCATTTTTTTTTATATTTCTAAAGAAAATAAGTATTTTCAACATTGTAATCATTATAACAACACAACGTTGACTTCCTCAGTAATTGAAATACGTTTATTAATGTTATAACAAAACATGTTATTTAAAAAATATAATTATGAAAAACAAAAAAAAAATTAAAAATCAGCACTGACCATCCCTTATCTGTGAGAGATTTTTCATTTTAACTCTGGTATGCTTCATGCATTCACTCTTCTGTGCCCTGGGTTGTTTTCAGAATATGAGGGGGTTATGTGGCTACTCCTGTATTGTTTTACTTGGGGGAGACACTCACTTCTCTTTGATATTTACATTTTGCCATTGTATCACTGCATCTTCCTAATTTATTTTTTATTTGATTTGATCTATGTATTTGCTATACATTGTATTTATATCCATTTTATGAAACTTTTCCAATAAAAATTATGGTTGAAAAAAGAAACAGCACTGACTGCTAGTTGACTCACTGCCTGCTAGACTTCACCATTAGGAAAGATTTTGCTAAGTAAAGTCTGCCATAGGTTAATTTATGATGATCACTGGGCTATTTATTAATTAATTTAAATGTGGATAAGCATAATGGAATTCTCAATTGATCTGCAACCTAATGCTTTTCCAGTGCATGCTAGCAGTTGCAAACCATAGCGATATCATTATCTTCTTGGACATAAAGAAATTAGGAAGTGGAGAGGAAATGAGCTTTTAATGGCTAGAGGCTAGTATATCGGGTTGAGGCTTGCAACATCACAGCTGTAGGGCCTGTTTCCACTACATGCAGATTGGATGTAGAATGGATGCAGAAAAACTGACTCCAATGAATGCCTATGGGCCTGTTTCCACTAAACGCTATTTTTCTGATGCAGATTTTCCCATAGGCATTCATTGGAGTCAGTTTTTCTGCATCCATTCTGCATCCAATCTGCGTGTAGTGGAAACAGGCCCTAAAGGTGGCCAAACACAATACAATAAATTGGTACAATTTTACGGCAATTCCATAAAAATGGTCAGTTGTCCCCAAAAAATGGAAACCATTTTTTAGTTTGATCGTATTTCTGTTTTTATTCAATATAAGTCAAACGGGAGTGGTGGATTTTTCTGATCAATTTTTTTTTTAATTTGAATGGTATAGGGTAGATTCTCAATTTCCTTATGTATACTCCCAAGCAATTTTCTCAGAGTTTTTAATATTTTTTTCATAATTGGGGAAAAATTGAACATGTGCGTTACATTGGTCAGGTTTTTTAAATGTTACAATCAATCAGAAAAATTGATTGTAAACCTTGAATTGAAAATAAATTTAAAAAATTGTATCATGTGTGGCCACCTATAGTCCTCTACCAATAGAGGCTCTATTCCCCCCCCCCCCCCTTTTTTTTTTCTACTTGGCAAATCTAACAGATTAGAGGTTGGATTCGATAAAAAATAAAAAATCTTTTAAAAATTAAGAATTCCTTAATGTTCAGTCATTTTGTCAATCAAACATGGATTATGAAATGTGATTATTCCCAATGATCATTGAAACCAGTATATGGAAGGCAGAGCATTGTTTGCTCTTATTATATCTTGTATTTTTTATACATGTATATTTATATAACATTGTTTTACATTTGCACATGTATTGCTACCCACTATGGTTTACATTGCAATTTGTACAGTAATACAGGATAAAATGGAGCTTTATAAAGAAATAATAACATGAACTAGAGGAGAGCTAGACAGCAGTGACCAGATTTCTTTATCCAGACATGCTAGTTAAAGAGACACTGAAGCGAGACTAAATCTCGCTTCAGGTCTTATATATAGCAGGGGCACGTGTGCCCCTGCTAAAACGCCGCTATCCCGCGGCTTAACGGGGGTCCCTTCACCCCCAACCCACCCCCCGCAAACCTGGGTCGGAAAAAGGTCGCTGGAGCTGATCTTCCTGGAGGCAGGGCTAACGGCTGCAGCCCTGCCTCCAGTCGCGTCTATCAGACGCGCATCGCCGCCTCTCCCCCGCCCCTCTCAGTGAAGGAAGACTGAGAGGGGCGGGGGAGAGGCGGAGGTACGCGTCTGACAGACGCGCATGGGGCAGGGCTGCGGCGGTTAGCCCTGCCCCAACCAGGAAGCGCTCCCCCGCTGCTCGGAGGGGGTTTGGGGGGACAGGGACCCCCGTTAAGCCGCGCTATAGCGGCGTTTTAGCAGGGGCACGCATGCCCCTGCTAGCTATGAGGTCTGAAGCGAGATCTATTCTCGCTTCAGACTCTCTTTAAAGAGACACTGAAGCGAAAAAAATTATGATATAATGAATTGGTTGTGTTGTACGGATATTTACTAGAACATTAGTAGCAAAGAAAATATTTTTATAACATTGCATCATTCTCTAATATTTGCAGTTTACACACCATTCAGCACTCTAAATGATTTTACAGAGCAGGCGAATGAACTTTTTTTTTGTTTCAATAAGTTTTTATTGAGTTTTTTTAAACAATAAAATAACATACAGGCATATAATATAGCCTAGTGGCTTAGGGGTGTGCCTAAACAAAAAGTAACATAGAACATGAAGATAAACGTAGATCGTAATGAACCCCAGTAGTAAATCACATTAAGAAACCACGTTAAAGACTAATGTAGAGGGCAGAGAACACTCAAGTATAAATTGTCCAGGTAGGAATAGAGATGATACTCAAGTTTAGGTAGATACAGAAGGCTTAATTCGCCGTAGCTATAATGAAAAGGGGAGGGAAAGGGGGGGTTTGGGGTGGAGGAGTAGAGTTATTCCTTTAGTATAGTTGTGTCGGGGTTTAATAAGGGCCAGTTATGAACCTGTAGGAGGAAAGCATATACGTTTTCCTCTCTTGCCTGGTAACATCTCTCTGCATGAAGATGGAAATCTACTTTAGAAAGGATATTATTAATTGAGGGAGGATCAGCTGAAAGCCAATTGGCTGTTAACCTCCTTAGCGGTAACCCCGTGTGTGACACGGGGTAAGCCGCCGGAGGGTGCCGCTCAGGCCCTGCTGGGCCGATTTAAATAATTTTTTTTTGCTGGAAGCAGCTAGCACTTTTCTAGCTGCGCCAGCACCCCGATCGCCGCCGCCGCGCGCCCGATCGCCGCTATCCGGTGCGGCGCGCGCCCCCCCCCCCAGACCCCTGCGCTGCCTGGCCAATCAGTGCCAGGCAGCGCCAAGGGGTGGATCGGGTCTCCCAATGACGTCCCGACGTCGCTGACGTCGGTGACGTCATCCCGCCCCGTCGCCATGGTGACGGGGGAAGCCCTCCAGGAAATCCCGTTCTTTGAACGGGATTTCCTGATCGCCTATCGCCGGAGGCGATCGGCGGGGCTGGGGGGATGCCGCTGAGCAGCGGCTATCATGTAGCGAGCCCTGGGCTCGCTACATGATTTAAAAAAAAAAAAATTTAAATTTTTTTTTTTTTTTTTAAAAACTGCTGCGCTGCCCCCTGGCGGTATTTTTCATACCGCCAAGGGGGTTAAAGCAAGTCTCGTTGCTATGAGGATATGGGAGATTATGAGCTTGTCTTGTTTAGGTAGAAGGTGACCATCTATATGGAGGAGTGCAAGTCCAGGCAGTAGAGGGCCAGTGTATGTGGTTAAGCGGTTAATGAGTCTTTCAGTTTGTTTCCATAAGGGATGGATTCGAGGACAAAACCACATTATATGCGGGAGAGTACCTAAATCTCTGCAGCCTCTCCAGTATAGAGGTGATCTGTTAGCTTTAAACTTGGCTAATTTAGCTGGAGTATAGAACCACTGCCAGCGTAGTTTAAGATGATTATCCCAATGATTAGTGCAGTGAGACATTTTCCTAATCTCTTGAGAAGTTTTATCCCAATTTTCTTGGGAGACAGAGATGTTGAGGGCTCTATTCCATGAGGATATCTGCCACTGGGGGCTTGAGGTTTTTGTAGAGTTGAGATAAGAGTATAGTTGGGTGACTTTGATATTAAAAGGTTGCCTGACATTAAGAGAAGAGACTATTTCTCTAGGAAGAAACTTGAAGCCATGAGTGTTCTTCGAGAGATAGTCTCTTATTTGGAGGTATTTGTAAAAATCCTTAGAAGAGTATTATAAGAGAGCTGTAGATCGGAGAAGGATCTGATAGTGTTTTTATCCAGTAAGTCTTGTATGCAATTTATTCCATTTAATTCCCAGGTAGATACATTTAAATCCGGGATGTTTAACTACCTTGGGACTGCCTAATGCCGATGGGCATGGCCGCGGTGGCAGCCCCAGGACCGCCTAACGCCGATTGGCGTCAAGTCCTCGGGCTGCAGTTTCCCAGGGAACGGCCGCGCTCATGCGCAATCGTTCCCTGCCACTTCACTGGACTTAGTTCTGTGATCCACCGATCGCGGTTAGCAGGCTATTTGTCAATGAAAGGGGAAAGAAATCCCCTTTGTTTACATCCATACAGCGCTGCGGTCCCCGGGGAGCACCGTCCTCTCATAGGCTAAAGCCTATGAGAGGAGGAACAGGACGGATCACCATCCTGTTCCATTCAGAGCACAGAGATGAGGAGGGAAGGGGAGGGGGAGGGACGGGGAGAGAGAGAGAGCCTCGATGAGGTTGAAGAAAAAAATAAACAAACTGCTTCAGCGATCTGACCCCTTCGGCGGCATGTCCCCTTAAGGACAAAAAAGGTGGTGAGTCTAATCGCTGGGCTCCATAGCTGGGCTGTGCAGGAGGCTGAAAAGCCTGCCCAGCCCAGCGCAACAAAAAAGAGCCTGGTCGTTAGGGGGAGGGGGGGGGGGGGTTAGCACTGTGGTCGTCAAGTGGTTAAGGAAAGAACTGAAATGGTAATGTTTAGGTGTGTGTTGGAATCTTTTTGGTGAAAGGTATCACAGAATTTGTACCATTCTGAGGCCATATTTTTACAAATAGAGTATCTGCATATACCCATTTTTTTCTGGAGACCTAGAGGTGCTAAGTAGTCAGGGAACTTCTGACCCTGTAGAAAGGATTGTTCAATAGACACCCATAATTTATCATGTGGCCATAATTTATCATGTGGCCAGGCAACAATTGCTTGTTCAATGATTGTTGCTTTGTAGTAAGATATTAAGGAAGGGAGGCCAAACCCCCCATGGTTTTGGTTCTAAATGAGGATAATATTTGAAAACCTTGGACGTCTATTTGCCCAAATAAAATTATTGATTAACTTTTGTATTTTTTTTAGAAAGGCTATGGGGACATGTATAGGGAGGTTCCTAAAGAGATTAAAAAAAAGTGGTAGGATGAACATTTTTACAGCGCTTGTCTTACCTAGCCAGGAGAATTCCTGTTTAGCCATGGTTTGTAAAAGAGGTGGGAGTTTCATTAAGCATGGGGTTTAATTAGCTTTGAAAAGCTGAGAGATAGAGGGTGTAAGATCAATTCCTAGATATCGTATGGAGCGGTCAGACCATGAGAAGGGTGAGAGCGTCTTTAATAGGGTAAGGTGTGAGGGGTAAATATTTACGGGCATAATGACAGATTTGAATTCATTGAGCTTGTAGTAGGAGACTTGCGAGTAGAGTGTTAATAATTCTTTGACTCTGGGGAGGGAAGTAAAGGGATTGGTTAGGGTTAAAATAATATCGTCTGTGAATTATCCGATTTTGTGTTGATCTTTTAGGCTAGTGAACTTTTGAACTGTCCTCTATAGGAAAAAAAAATACAGTTAGAGACACTTGAGATAATAAGCTTCAGAAGACAGAGCTCTCTGCGACTTTGAAAGTCCTGGAGCTCAATGGCTCTTTTGCATAGATAACAACTGGAGTTTCTTAACTCTTCCCGTACCAGAAACAATATTAGACTTATGTCTCTGCTCCTAATGTTTTATGTCTTAGCTGGCCTGTACTGCACAACCAATTCATTTTTTTTTCGCTTCAGTGTCTCTTTTAAGGCTCATTCACACTACATAGCGCATGCACAAATGTGATTTTGTGCATGTGTTCCTAAGGCATAGCATGTGCATCACTATGTGGATGTCGGTGGCTGCACCACAATAAAACCCAATGGAAAATGCATATGTTGTGCAATAAAATGTGCCCAGCCGAGTTTCATCTCAACGCGAGAACATGCACAGCTGTTCTGTGGATGGTAACATGAAAGTCAATAGACTTTGATGTTACCATACGTATCATACACTATCTGTAGTGCATCATAACTCACAATCCAGTCTATAGTGTGAACAAGCCCTAAGAGTCCCAAATTTGTTTTCAGATAACTTAACCTATGTGTGAAGTGAATGTTTGATTAAAATCCTAACACTTTCTCTAAAAGTGCCTGTATGTTGGAATCCAGACAGGCTCTGCAATATTGTTACTTTTCCCTATGAGTAAAGGCATCATATTTGAAATGCAATCGTAGTGAAATTATACCCCGTGATAAATCTTTTCATCACACCAGGTAGGAGGAGTTGCACAAGTGCACAAAAATACAATCTTGATTTCCTCACGAGAGCTGCTTACATGCTGACTCATGTAATCATAAACAATTAAACGTCTGAAGTGCAGGAGAAAGTCACAGAGTCGCTGTTCCCTCTAGTGGTGCATTTCCTTAAACGTCAATCTTCTAAAGTCCTCACCACCCATTCTAAGGAAAAATGACTCACATTCATAAACACTTGCAAAGCTCTAAAACATTACGTAAAGCAATACTGCAACCAGTCTTTATTTTACATACACTATCCCTAATAGCTAGTATGCACTGTTTACTCTGTTTTGCAAAAAATGAAAAGTGAATTCTGCATTGATTATTATTTAATTTTATTTTATTATTGAAATAGATATTTTTAATTGAAGTAGATGTATTGATGCATTTAATTAGAACTATAGTGTATATAGTCATGTCATTAACTGGCCCTCAGAGGAGCTCACAATCTAATCCCTACAATAGTCATTCGTTGTCTTATGTTCCTATAGTGGTTTAAAGGTGCTCATAATTGGTAATTTTTTTTCACCAAATGCGATCTTTCGATGCAATTTTGATGATCGCATTGTGTAGAAAATTTGCTGTTTATGAAGGCAATCGTTAATGAACAATTCTATGGTCGATTGCTAAATAGGATCACATCGATCCAAAAGTTGGAATTAATGCTTGAATTCGAAGAAAGAATAGTTCAGTATATGTGAACAATCAATAATTGCCTTCAGATTACTTACGATTAGAGATGGCCCGAACGATTTGTGGGCGAACGGTTCCCGGCGAACTTCTGGGGTTCGCGATCACGGAGAACTGCGAACTTTTCCAGAAGTTTGGTTCGCCCCCATAGTGCATCATGAGGGTCAACTTTGACATAGTCAGCAGGCACATTGTAACCAATCTGGCTACACTCCCTCCTGGAGCCCCACCCCCCCCTTATAAAAGGCAGGCAGCGTCAGGCATTGGACTCACTCATGTGCCTGCATTAATTAGAGAAGGGAAAGCTGCTGCAGACTCTCATAGGGAAAGCTTAGTTAGGCTCTTGTAGGCTTAGTTATCTTGCTCCTTGCTGATTCTTATTGCTAAAAAAAAAAACACCCCTCAACAGCTCTTTTGAGAGCTAATCTTGTTCTTGTGATCTATTTTTGTGTGTGTGTGTGTGTGTGTGTGTGTTGCATAGACAGCCTTGGTAATTCCTACTGTGTGTGCCACTGCCAGGCTCAGCACATTCAGTGACTACCTGTGTGTGTGACAGGTGCACATTGTAATACCCATCACTGCATATACCTACTACCTGTTGTTCACTTCAGTGCACCCACCTACCTATGCGAGCGCATGCAGTGTCACTGTGCCTGTCCGGTACCTGTCTGTGTGTGACAGGTGCACATTGTAATACCCATCAGTGCATATACCTACTACCTGTTGTTCACTTCAGTGCACCCACCTACCTACGTGAGTGCACGCAGTGTGATATACCACTCCGTGCATACCTGTTAACTGCACCTGTGTGACTGCACATTGTATTAGTCAAGTCAGTGCTTACCTTTCACTTGAATGGATAGCAGACTTGCCCTCTATAACAGAGTCTCGTTAAAGGATTTAAAGTTGATTCATCTCATATACAGCAGGGCCTCGAAAGTCCTCCTGTATTGTTATTTTTGGTCAGTACCTCGGGACGTGCATGCCATGCCTGCAGCCTTCCTTGGATGAGTGGAAGCCATTTCTGCTCTTTTGCCCACAGCGTGCCTGCTGCCTTCCTTGGATGTGTGGTAGTGGTAGCCGTTTCTTAGGCTCCCACTCCGGAACGGAATCGAACAAGGATTCCCCGGCCATTACCCGTGGTCACCATGCTACTGAGAAAGTACCATCGAAAGTTTCACACAGTTGAATGAATGGCCCTCCATAACAGATTCTCGTTAAAGGCAAGTGGTGTCATCTCTGGCGCACAGCGCTGGGTCAAGGGTCCATCTGACCACAGATGCCTGGTCTTCAAAGCACGGTCAGGGTAGGTACATTACTATTACAGCAATGGGTCCTTACTTGGATGTGTGGTGGTGGTAGTAGCCAGTTCTCAGGCTCCAACTCTGGACAGGAATCGAACCCTGATTCCCTGCCCATTACCCGTGGTCACTCACAATGGCAGACTTGCCCTCCATAACAGATTCTCGTTACAGGTACTGAACAGCCAGCAGAAAATGTAATTTTAAAAAAATAGATGTAAGCTTTAACAATGGTAGAGAAAGAACCATCAAAAGTTGATAAGGCAGTCAGACATTACCTGATATCACTGAGGAAGAGCAATCTCGCCATGGTGCGCACCAGTCCAGCATGGCCGTCACTACACAAACAGCTGTTTGCAGTGCGTTACACAGTGAGTTTGGTGTGTAAGTGTGAAGCAGTACTCTAATTACACTCCCTGATCGATGTATACACATGCAAGATGTTTTAAAGCACTTTAGGCCTGCAATTTAGCATTCAATGGGCCAGATTTATCAAAGCATTACCGACAGATTTTTCTTCTTAATCTGTCCTTACCAGCAGGGGGTAGTGTTCTGCATGTTTGCAAGAAGCTCCCTAATGCTTTCTTAAAGGGACACTGTAGGGGGGGGGGGGTCAGGGGAAAATGAGTTGAACTTTCCCAGGGCTTCTAATGGTCCCCCACAGACATCCTGTGCCCGCGCAGCCACTCACCGATGCTCAGGCCCCGCCTCCAGTTCACTATTGGAATTTCAGACTTTAAAGTCTGAAAACCACTGCGCCTGCATTGTTGTGTCCTCGCTTCCCCTGATGTCACCAGGAGCACATGGTGCAGGCACAGACCATACTGGACTTTAAAGTCTGAAATTCCAAAAGTGAACCGGAGGTGGGTCCGGAGCATTGGGGAGTGGCTGGGAGGGCACAGGATGTCTTTGGGGGACCATTAGAAGTCCCGGGTAACTTCAACTAATTTTCCCCTGACCCCTCTACAGTGTCCCTGAAGTGGCTGACACTGAGTCCTTGAGCAGGTTAGCACTGTCACTTCAAAGCTTCCTGTTTAATCATTCACTGCCCATATGTTTTGTTACCATGGTGAACTCCCCTTCACCATGACAATGTTTATTTGTTGAAAAGGAGGAGGGGAGTTTCGGACTAGTGTGTGGAGAATTACACCAGGTAGAGCATGTAAAGAATGTATGTAAACACCAGAGCAGACATTGGAATTTTTTACAATTGAAGCTTTTCTATCTGGTAATTTTGTCCCAGATAGTTAAAGAAACGAGTTATACACTTGTGTTCCTTCAGCTGACAGCAGGTGGGTTGGTTACCTCAGCAACAGCAATTCCCCTCACACACTGCATTGTCTGAGAGAGAGACCTTCCTAGCTCCTTCTAGTCCTTACAGTTTTAGAAGGAATCTGCACTATCTAATGATTTCTTAGGATGCCTGAGACAGTTCTGCATGCATTCTAAACACCTACTTATATTTTGTCTCAGACACTCTTGATAAATCTGGCCCAATGTGATTTCTGCCCTTAAAACACTGCTGTGCGTCAAATCCAGATTTTCCTCGGTACTTTTCGCATCTATCCCACTCCGCCATGCCCCCCTCCAGGTGTTAGACCCCTTGAAACATCTTTTCCATCACTTTTGTGGCCAGCATAAATTTTTCTAGTTTTCAAAGTTCACCTCCCCATTGCAGTCTATTGCGGTTCGCGAAAGTTCGCGCAAACCGAACTTTCGTGGAAGTTTGTGAACTCGGTTCGCTAACCGAAAATCAGAGGTTCGGGCCATCTCTACTTACTGTCATTCAAATCGCATTGAAAGATCGCATTTAGTGAAAAATTTGTACCGTTTAGGGGCACCTTTAGCTCACATTTTTAGGGACCAATTAACATATTTGTAGTCTAGATGCAGTCTACAGTATATCATATTTGGTATAGATATTTTTTAATAGAATAAAATAACAGTAAAAACCCATGTGCCAGTTATCTATCTATCTATCTATCTATCTATTTATCTACCAATCAGCCTATCAATTTGTTAACTATCAAACTGTTACCAAATCGGTCATCTGTCAATCTGTCTATCAGGTATTTAATTACTGAATTATCTATTAACCAAGTATCTATTAATCAATTGTCTATTTATCTTTCTTCCGTTTAGAATTTGGACCTGCTCCTTCCTCCCCTTACCTCCTCATGATGCCATTACAAAATCAAACACAACTCTCAAAAAAAGAAAAATACAAAAGCTCGATACTCAATAATTCTTACTAGAAGCATGGCAAAAATAATATCAGAAATATGTCACTTATATTTATAATTTTAGAGATCAGTTTAGCCTCGTGTCCCCAGATAAAATAATTCAATAGCCAGGTGCCACTGTAAGTAGTCAGATTCCCCAGATACAGGAATTAAGTAGTCATGTACTGCCATTTAGCATTAATAATTAACCATATACCCTCTAGAAAAAAATAATAGTAGCCAAGTGCTTCCAGAAAAAAATGAAGTAGCCAGGTGATCCCAAGATACGATAATGAATTAACCATGTACCCCCTAAGAAGTTAGTGGCCATGTGACCCCAGAAAACAGAATTAAGGTGCTGTCAGATTCAATAATTAATGGTCATTTCTCCCCAGATGTCTTCATGTATGTAAGTTTTAAATAAACTACATTTCTTATTATATGCTAGTGCCCACTTCTATTACTGCTCGTTTCACACAGCAAAAATGAGCTAGCCATGTGCCCCATCTGCAAGAATATGCCCAAATATAGCAGTATGAGGTAGCCGTGTGTGCCCCCGCCCCAGGTAACAATAACAATAACAATAACAATAATATTTATATAGCGCTTTTCTCCCTGGGGACTCAAAGTGCTGTGACCCTGCATTATGCAGTCTCAAAGGCTAGGGAAAAGAGGTGAGTTTTTAGCCTTTTTTTTTTTTAAAGCTGTCCAGAGAAGGAGCCTCTCGTACTGATTGTGGAAGTGAGTTCCATAGAGTAGGGGCTGCATAGGAAAAGGCCCGAGCACCAAATGTTAAGTGTATCCTGGGAATAACCAGCTTCATCTTGTTGGCAGAGCGGAGGGTGCGTGGGGGAGGGGCATAAAGTTCCAATAGATCCGCTATGTATTTGGGTCCCATGTGGTGTAGAGCCTTGAATGTCAGCAGGCAGATCTTAAAATTGATTCTCCATTTTACTGGCAACCAGTGAAGAGTTTGCAGTACTGGGGTGATGTGTGAGCTGCGGGGGGCATTGGCTAGGAGTCTGGCTGCAGCATTCTGTACTAGCTGTAAGGGGAGCAGAACCTTATCTGTAGATCCGATTAACAGGGCGTTGCAGTAGTCTAGGCGGGAGGATACAAATGCGTGAACCAGGGCAGGTAGGTCTTCAGCTGGGATAAGGTGTTTTATTTTCGCTATATTTCTTAGATGGAAGAAGGAAGACTTGACGACAGCTGATACCTGCTGTCTGAGTTTTAGATTTCCATCCAGGATCACCACAAGGTTTCGCACAGAGTCTTTATACTGTACAGTATCTCCCCCAATTGCTAGTTTGAGGTGGTGAGCGTTTTGAACTTTATCCATCATGTGTGGACCACCTACCACCAACACCTCTGTTTTGTCAGAGTTCAGCCTCAGCCAGCTGGTGTTCATCCAATTTTGTAAATCCACTAGACACGCATTTATGGATGCTGATGGGTCTTGGGTGCCAGGCTTGAAGGACAGATACAGTTGTGTGTCATCTGCATAACAATGGTATCCTAAACCATAGTTCTGGATTATTTTGCCCAGTGGGAGCATGTAGACTGCAAAGAGTAATGGTGATAGTACAGAACCCTGTGGAACTCCATAGGCAAGTGGCACTGGATTAGAGTAGTGTGTGCCCAGACATACTTGCTGTGTCCTGCCAGATAGGAAGGTCTGAAACCAGCTAAGAACAGTACCCCTTAGGTCACAGTAATTCTTCAGTCGCTGGATTAGATAGGTAGCAGCATTATATAGCTGATGAAGCCTTCCACCCCAGGTAGCAGTATTATATAGCTGTGTATGCCTCCCACCTCAGACAGCAGCATTATAAAGCTGTGTATGCCTCCCACCCCAGGTACCAGTATAATATAGCTGATAAAGCCTTCCACCCCAGGTAGCAGTATTATATAGCTGTGTATGCCTCCCACCCCAGGCAGCAGCATTATAAAGCTGTGTATGCCTCCCACCCCAGGTAGCAGTATAATATAGCTGATAAAGCCTTCCACCCCAGGTAGCAGTATTATATAGCTGTGTATGCCTCCCACCCCAGGCAGCAGCATTATAAAGCTGTGTATGCCCCCCACCCCAGGTAGCAGCATTATAAAGCTGTGTATGCCTCCCACCCCAGGTAGCAGCATTATAAAGCTGTGTATGCTTCCCACCCCAGGTAGCAGTATTATATAGCTGTGTATGCTTCCCACCCCAGGTAGCAGCATTATAAAGCTGTGTATGCCTCCCACCCCAGGTAGCAGCATTATAAAGCTGTGTATGCTTCCCACCCCAGGTAGCAGTATTATATAGCTGTGTATGCCTCCCACCCCAGGTAGCAGCATTATAAAGCTGTGTATGCTTCCCACCCCAGGTAGCAGTATTATATAGCTGTGTATGCTTCCCACCCCAGGTAGCAGTATTATATAGCTGTGTATGCCTCCCACCCCAGGCAGCAGCATTATATAGCTGTGTATGCCTCCCACCCCAGGTAGCAGCATTATAAAGCTGTGTATGCCTCCCACCCCAGGTAGCAGTATTATATAGCTGTGTATGCTTCCCACCCCAGGTAGCAGTATTATATAGCTGTGTATGCCTCCCACCCCAGGTAGCAGCATTATAAAGCTGTGTATGCCTCCCACCCCAGGTAGCAGTATTATATAGCTGTATATGCCTCCCACCCCAGGTAGCAGCATTATAAAGCTGTGTATGCCTCCCACCCCAGGTAGCAGTATTATATAGCTGTGTATGCTTTCCACCCCAGGTAGCAGTATTATATAGCTGTGTATGCCTCCCACCCCAGGCAGCAGCATTATATAGCTGTGTATGCCTCCCACCCCAGGTAGCAGCATTATATAGCTGTGTATGCCTCCCACCCCAGGTAGCAGTATTATATAGCTGTGTATGCCTCCCACCCCAGGTAGCAGTATTATATAGCTGTGTATGCCTCCCACCCCAGGTAGCAGTATAATATAGCTGATAAAGCCTTCCACCCCAGGTAGCAGTATTATATAGCCGTGTATGCTTCCCACCCCAGGCAGCAGCATTATATAGCTGTGTATGCCTCCCACCCCAGGTAGCAGCATTATAAAGCTGTGTATGCCTCCCACCCCAGGTAGCAGCATTATAAAGCTGTGTATGCTTCCCACCCCAGGTAGCAGTATTATATAGCTGTGTATGCTTCCCACCCCAGGTAGCAGCATTATAAAGCTGTGTATGCCTCCCACCCCAGGTAGCAGCATTATAAAGCTGTGTATGCCTCCCACCCCAGGTAGCAGTATTATATAGCTGTGTATGCTTCCCACCCCAGGTAGCAGTATTATATAGCTGTGTATGCCTCCCACCCCAGGCAGCAGCATTATATAGCTGTGTATGCCTCCCACCCCAGGTAGCAGCATTATATAGCTGTGTATGCCTCCCACCCCAGGTAGCAGTATTATATAGCTGTGTATGCCTCCCACCCCAGGTAGCAGTATTATATAGCTGTGTATGCCTCCCACCCCAGGTAGCAGTATAATATAGCTGATAAAGCCTTCCACCCCAGGTAGCAGTATTATATAGCCGTGTATGCTTCCCACCCCAGGCAGCAGCATTATATAGCTGTGTATGCCTCCCACCCCAGGTAGCAGTATTATATAGCTGTGTATGCCTCCCACCCCAGGTAGCAGTATTATATAGCTGTGTATGCCTCCCACCCCAGGTAGCAGTATTATATAGCTGTGTATGCCTCCCACCCCAGGTAGCAGTATTATATAGCTGTGTATGCCTCCCACCCCAGGCAGCAGCATTATAAAGCTGTGTATGCCTCCCACCCCAGGTACCAGTATTAGTTATGCTTGTGCATTCCCCTACTCCAGATGGTAGCATTAGGTAGCCTTATGTGCCCCCTCCACCCAAGATAGCAATATTGGGTAACCATGTATACCCCTCATCTCAGAAAGAACCTCCCTGGCGTTCAATTCCCCCAGGATTTCTGTGCAAAAAGTGATCCAATTAATTTCCATAACCTTTTTTTTCCTGTAACTTGCCAAAATGTGTCAAGCAAGGGTCTAGTATACAGCGCAGGAGAGTAATAACGTGTATGCATGTCAGTACTATTCGCTGCATGTTTTGTATTGGCGTGTATATCTGTCAGTACCACTAGGGAGGTCACCATGTGTGTCTCCTAACTCTGTTAGCGATATTAGCTAGATATGCATGCACCCCTCCCCCCTTTCATATGGTATTAGGTAGCCATGCATGCTCCCACCCCAAATAATAGTATTAGGTAGCCGCGTGCCCATCCCATATAGCAACACTAGGTAGATGTGTGTGCTGCTTGCCCCTTTCCCCTCCAGTGAAGCTTGTAGAGGCACTCAGTTATTCTGCTGTCACTCTCCCTCTGTATTGCTGCCCCCCCCCCCCCCCATGACACTGCACCAACAGCCACTCAGACGTTGCCACGTAACATCAGTCTATGCTAGTGGGTCATGTGAGTGGCTGTGATGGGAGCCATGGGGATGACAGGATGTTTCCATGTGACATCAGTTTTTGCCAGTGGGTCATGTGAGTGGCTGTGATGGGAGCCATGGGGATGACAGGATGCTCAGAGGAGGAACAATGAAGTGCCAAGCGGGCAGTCACGCTCTGCAGCCAGCTCTGCATTGTGGTGCCCTAAATTGGCTCCTCCAGGAGTACGAGCCCAGGCCTAGCTGTGACCTTGGCTCATATGCCTCATCATCCATCTACTTTCAAGATAAAAAAAATTAAAAAGTTAAATACATCCAAATGATACCATAGAAACCAGCTCATGATGTCACAATGATTAATCACAAACCTATGTCTATGTAGGCGTTAAGGTGTATATATATATATGGCATGGATTCTGCTTTAGAAATGGCAGACAGGTCTACAGCAGAGGATCTTCAATAATGGGTGAGCTATCAGGGTGCCAGTGAGCTCTTTACACTACACAGATACTGCTACTAGAAATGCAGGTACTGACATGTGACCCTTCTGCAGCTTCTTACAGGCTCAGCATTAGCATCACTGTAATACTGGGACTAAGTCTGCTCACAGGTCTCATCACAGCTCGTCCCATGCCAGAGAAAACCAACCTTTACGATCATTATCTGAACGGCATTTATGGCACACTAAGGCAGGTAAGTACATACCACACTGAGATAACTTCATCAGAATCAGCTTTATTCACTGAGTACGATGGATGTCGCACCCAACATTTTTTGTGGTACATATGACATTGAAAAAAAACTGCTTGCAGATTAACAGGCATTTAGGCATGAACAGGAGTATAAGGGGAAAAAACAGAGAATAAAAACATAATTTAGACAGCAATGCAAGACTAGTGGATTTTGCTTGAGTTCAGCAGGAGGACGGCTTGGAGGAAGAAGGTGTTCTTGTGTCTGGAGGTCCTAGTGGGGATGGCTTCAGTCATTCTGCATCACATAGCAACAAATGCCGCACATGTGGCATCACAGCATGCATGATATTGTGATTGGTGAATTATATGTCTATACAGCAGTAGATGGTAGTTTCTTTGGGCTGCATTGTATTATTATTGTGTCCATTATAAAACACTATCTAAATTAATGCTTTGCATTTCTTTTTTTTTGTTTTCCTCAAGGAAATAATGAATTTCTGTGGACCATCTCCTAATAGTATCACCTTCAACATCTCAGTCGGAAATATTGTGGTAGGTTGAACAGTCAGGTGTACTAGATTCTTCTAGTATTCTAGTTTCATTGTAACTTTAAAATTACTTTTCATTTTTACCCTGGAGAGTCTTATAAATTATACAAAGATACAAAAGTCAATTTAAAGTGACACTGGTGTGAAAAAAGTGAATTGTATGTGTAGTACTGAAAATTAAAAGACCATTAGTAGCAAAGAAAAGAGTCTTATATTTAATTTTTTTTATATCATTGCATAATTCTGTCATATTTGCAATTACAAGCCGCACTTTGTATTTTAAACTATAAAACAAGCAGAGCCAATGACCCTTTCAACTTCCCTGCAGTAAAAATATTATCTAAATCTGTCTCTCACTGTTTCTTTGATGCCTAATTGGCCTAATGCACAACCAACCGCACAACATGACCACCTCACTTAATTACTATGCACCCATGCTAACTGACAAACTCCACAGCATGTCTGCCCGCATTCAAAAACAACAAAGTTGTTAAAAATACTTGTACCCACGTTCCAACCTGCATGATAGTTGTGCAGGTTGATCCACCAGTTGGATCTGGCAAATAACCTGTTATCAGTTGGTCATCAGGTTGTTTGCCAGCCGTACACACACCCAACTATCTTTCAACAGACCAAATTTAGAAGCTAGTTGGACAGATTGTTAGGATGTGTGTATGAGCCTTAAGTGCTCCAGGAAAAAGCGACCCAAGTTAGAGAGGCTCTTTTGCATGGATTAGAACTGAAGTTTCTTAGCTCTTCCTGTACTGGAAACAATGCTAGACTCATATCTAGTAATGTTCTATTTCTTAGCAGTACTAACATACAAATCATTATCTCATAAGTTTATTTAAGTTTAAGTTCATAAGTTTATTTTCATTTCAGATTCCCTTTAAACATGGAGAAGTCAAACCTATCTTTTCTAGAATAAACGTATCACTAAAGCTGAATATGGAATGTATGGTATAATTCTAATTTAGACTCCTTTTCTGTTATAATTTAGAAAAAGACCAACAACACAATTGGATTTCAATACTTTGATCTTACAGGACATTATGTAAGTTGCATAATTTGATTTTTATAAAATCTTCTGGTGGATGAGCTAGTTCACAATATGTTTATAGGGCAGGAGTACAAATTGATCCTTCTTTCAGACTGGCCTGTACTTGTTAATCTGGTAAACATGGCAGGTGCTAGAAGTAGTCATGGATATGAAAGTAAAGAGTCATGCAGATATTATGCTTTGTAACCCGACCATTCAATCAAAGGTTATAATCTGTGGAGTAGGCGGTGGTGCAGTAGGCGGGCTTCCTGTTGTGAGCAAACACAAGGGAATGGATGAAAAATTCCAACCAAGGGGATTGGCATTCACAGTTATGTCAAATGTGAAAGGCCAAACAGACAATTATTTTTGGTGACAAAAATCACGTCTGAGTGGATCGTACACCATATACTATAGAAGTGTCCTGTAGATCAGGTACATTAGGTAAATGATCAATATCTACCTTTATACGAATAATTTACCTAGATTACTGGTGTGCACCACATGATAGCATTCAGATTTCAGCAGAAATGTGACTGAATAGTGATTGAAATGCTGGTACTGCTAGTCTTGGACCAAAATACGGATCTTTATATCTGGACTCCCTACTGCCGCTTTCCTCCCTTGCTTTCTCTTGAACATGCATGGAAAGAGAGTGTCCTTTCCTGGTTGTGTTTAAATCAAGATTTTGATCATAAACCAATTTCTAATTTGATGCTTTTTTTATCACCTTCAACTTACAACTTATTAAAGCGGACTTGAACTCAGAACTTCCTATCTGCTCTATAAGATACGCAACGCAACAATAAATCTGCAGTGTTTCTACCTCCTGCTTTCACGGAAGCAGACATGTTGTTTACATCCTGTGTTTACCCAATTAGTAGGCATTAGTATTCCTTATCATTGAGGGTTACGCTATAATCCGACAATTTCATACCTAATGTTTAACCCTTTCAGGCAGAGAAAGAAAAGAAACACTGCATACTTATTTGTGTGCTTGGTACTGTACATACACCTAGCTATCTCATCATGTACCATGTCACCTCGGATGTCAAATCTGCGACTCTGTTGCACCAAGGTGAGAGTGCTATCTATTCTGGCACTGTGCTGCCTGCACGGTTGATGGCAAACATGATTTCAACATGATTTCAACTATTTCAGAGGCTGTCAGATTGGCAGTGTCAATGCTGTTGCCATTTATTAAATTAGTGCAAGTGTGGAAAATAAGTAACAGTTGTTCTTGCTCTTGGCAAATGATTACTCATGCAGGTTAATGAAAATAACTAGGGACTCTGTTCTGCAGAGTACAGATTCTGAACGTGATCAGAGGATTTACTAACAGATGCATTAAAATAGGATGCTGAACCAGGGCTTTAATAGTAAGAATTTAAAGAGACTCTGTAACAAAATTTTGAGCCTTATTTCTTCTATCCTATAAGTTCCTATAGCTGTTCTAATGTGGTCTGTCTTACTGCAGCCTTTCCTAGTTGCACAGTGGCTGTGTTATCTCTGTTATATGATCTAATCTTCTCTCCTCTGTCGGGTCTGTCGGCCTCAGGCAGTCAGGCTGGAATGATCTGTGCTGCTTGTTATTGGATAGAAGCTATACACACCCTCTCCAGGCCCCCTGCACACTCTGTATGACTCACACACTGAGCTCCTCTCAGCCTATCACTTGCTATGTATTTTGTTTGTAAACACTGTATAAAAACGGCAATTACAAGACAGGATTGCAGCAGGGAGTGGCAGAAACAGCACAGAGGGGCCCAGGAGAACATAATGAATAAAATGGTATGCTTTTTATTGTAAGAATTTTACAGTACAGATTCCCTTTAAGGCTTGGATAATGCATGTATTATTGTTCAATGATAATCTTGTTTTATAGAAAGAAGGAATCAAATGCATTTTGCACAGTATTTATCAACAAGCGCAGAAGATAACACAAGAAAGCACTGCAGCACATGATACAATACAACTACTCCAAAATACTTACAGAGTGAGTCTGCATTTAATTCTTACATTTTCTTTAGATGGATGCATTTTGTGCTTATAGATAATTTGGTACATTGCTGTGACAGTTGCCACAACATCACTCCTGCATTACCTTCAGGGTGTTCGGACAAGCAGAAGTTACAAGGCCGAAGAAATAGTGAGGTGCAAGTGCGCCTGTTATGCTGGGAATACACTGGCCGTTTCTGGTGCGCAATTAAGTGTCTGATCATTTTGCCGCTCGATTGCCACTCAATTCTCTTATCCTTTGCTCGTTTTTCTAATCTTTTTTCAATTCACTTCAAGGACAACTCGAGCGGCAAAACGAACGGTGATCAGACATGTGGGAAATCTAACCATCTAATCAGATCAGAAATGACCCATGTATTTCCAGCATAAGAGCCGATTCTCAGCAAGTTTGCTTTTTAACATTGTCATTTGATTTGGTTATTCCATTACAGTCCTAACACTTATTAGTTATTACATTAAATAGATAACAGAGAACACAGTTTAGCTTCTATAACAAATATGGGTTTACTAAAGGCAGTTTTTTTTCACACTAACATGTTCAGCTTTTATGAAGTGGTGCATGCAAATGTAGATCTTGGGAAAGCAAAGGCTTTTGACACTTCCCTACAATAGCCTAGTGCAGAAGTTGAGGAAACAGGTACTATGAGAAAGTGTGTCTATGTGGATAGACAACTGGTTAAAAGACAGAAGTGAGCGGTGTGTGAAAAATGCCACAGTGAAAAATGGGTGTGGCTATGCCATGATGTGAGCCAACTACATTATGCTATCATGTAAATATGGACCAAAAATCTCTGAGGAATGCCATGAAGAATAAAGGCATTCTGATGACAAAAAAGATCCAACGCAGTACTAGCAAGACGTGCCTAATAAAAAGGCTAGCATAATAAATACATGTCTGGTCATTGTGTTTACTTTGGTTCATATATTAGCATACAATTTAGTAATCATGGGCCACCAAAATAGCAAATACAGCAACAATAACCCCAACTTATCAAATGCAGCCACTATGACCATCAAATAATAAATGCAGCAGGCATTACTACACATAAGAAAATGCAAACCTTGCAACCCTTGTGAAATGCAGTAAACATTACGCTCCATAAGAAATACAGAAAACATTACATCCTATATGAAATGCAGTTGTTAGGTTCTCTTCAGTCCCTGTTGACCCTCCCATGAAGGAAGAGGCGTTACCCAGTAGTGGAGTCTAGGTGACCACGGGTCTTCACCCACACCCCCTTGAGGGGAGTGCAGGACCACAACCCCAGGAGGGGGATGTGGAACTTAGCTGCCTAGTGCCCTACCAGGTCACTACTGGGATTGCCTCAGCAAGTTGTTGGGAGAACAGGTGACACTAATTGTGAAGTAGACTTGAGTAGAGGAGGTGTAGAGATCCAGGCCGGAAGGCGTACTATGAAGGTCCGGGTAACAGGCCAATCCGGGTAACAGGCCAAGGGTCAGGGCAGGCGGCAGACAGCGGTAATCCGGGTAACAGGCCAAGGGTCAGGGCAGGCAGCAGACAGCGGTAATACAGGTAACAAGCCAAGGGTCAGGGCAGGCGGCAGACAGCGGTAATCCGGGTAACAAGCCAAGGGTCAGAGCAGGTAGAGATCAGCGGTAGTCGGGGTCACGGGCCAAGGTCACAACAGAGAATCAGATCAGAATCAGCAGGATCAGGAACACGGTTCGCCAACAGGCTAGCCAAACTGCCAGAATGAGCAGCACTGCAGCTGAGGGCAGTGCTGCTTATATACTTGAATTTGGCGCCGAAATTAACGCCGAATTTGGCGCCGAAATTAACGCCGAATTTGGCGCCGAAATTAGAGCGTGCGCAACACACTGCGCACGTGCATGCGTGCACGCGCGCGAGGGCTCACGCACATGCGCGCGCATCCCTATGCGCGCGCAACACTTTGTGCGCATGCGCACAGTGCGCCGTGCCGCGCGCCGCACCTGAAGGGAACACAGGAAAGCGAATGAGCCCCTTTGCGTGCACACCAAGGACGACATCCCAGAATGACGTGACCGGCCGCCAAGGTGAGTGTGACAGCAGTAAACTATAAGCTGTCTATGAAATGCAGCGAACATTGCCCCACATGAGATTTGCGGAAAACATGACACCACATATGAAATGCAGGGAACATTACCCCAAATATGAAATGCAGCATATGTTACCCAACACATGAAATGCAGCAAAATGTTACCCTACCCATAAAATGTTGCAAACATTACCCTACATATAAAATGGGGCAAACTTTACCCTACGTATAAAATGGGGCAAACATTACCCTACATATAAAATGGGGCAAATGTTACACTACAAATAAAATGTGGCAAATTTTAGCCAGATATGTCTCCTAAGGATTGGTAGCCCCCCCCCCCCCCAGCATAGTTAGCCAAAGTTGCCCCCTCCTGTGTAGATAGTCCCCCCCAGTGTAGGTAGCCAAAGGTGTCCCCCCAATATAAAGTAGCCAAATCTGTCTTTACCTAGTAATGGTAGCCCCCACCTATAGGTAGCCAAAGCTGTGTCCCCAGTATAGGTAGTCCCTCATCCCCAATAGGTAGCCAAAGGTGTCCCTCAGCATAGGTGGTTCCCCCCATAGGTGGCCAAAGGTGTCCCTCAGTAAAGGTAGTCCCCCCATAGGCAGCCAAAGGTGTGTCCCCATATAGGTAGGGCCCTCCAGGCAGTCAGTATAGGTAGTTTCCCCCATAGACAGCCAAAGTTGTCCCCAGTATAGGTAGCCCCCAATAGGCAGTTAAAGATATGTGCCCCCCCTCCCCCAAGGTGTGTTAATCTGTGCCTATGTAATATTCTGTGTGTTGCGAGATATGGCACCAGCTCAGTCCAGCACTAGAACGCACAAGATGCAGGTGCACGCTGCCTGGTAGAACGACACTTCTGAGCGATTGGCATCTTGGGACTTTTAGATTGAGGGAAAAGAAAAATATAAGAATTCACCCTGTGAAATCTGGAATGCATAAATTGGGAAAATAAAATCATGAAATGCATGTATACTACTCCCTCTTTATAAATCACTTGTGAGGGCACATCTGGAGTATGGTATACAATTTTGGGTACAACACTATAAGAAGGATATTGACATACTAGAACAGGTACAAAAAGGGCAACTAAATTAATAAGAGGGATGGAAGTTCTCACTTACCTAGACCTGTTGGACAAAAGCTTGGAAAAAAAAGGTCCTAAGGGGTGACCTGATTAACATGTATAAATACATCAGAGGGTGATACAAAAGCTTGGCAGATGAGCTATTTGTCTGGGGGGAGGAGGGTATTAGTTGCCCACCAGGGGAGGGTTCTGTGTGAAAGTAGGGAGAGGTTAGGCCATAGTGAAATAGCTACAAATATTACCTATATTTCACTATATCAATTAAGTAGTATTAATTCGGGAAATGCTTTGAGCATGTGCATGTGACATGTAGTCATGACATGAGTGCTCCCGACCCAGGACGGATGCAGCTGGGCCAGCGCCTGCCATTTATGCCCCACCCGCGCATTTGCACAAGAAGGCAGTAGGCATGAGGACTACTTCATATACATGCCTGCTCACCCTGTTTGCACTGTATGGTTCAACTCTGGTATCATTTAACCTTTTCGGGACCGCCTCTATGAGATCCTACGCCGTACTTGTGGCTGTTCTAGCCTGATGCGGCGTAGGATCTACGCCGGCCCGCAGTTTCCGCTCCCGACGCGATCGTGCGCACCCGGAGGGGGAGATTAAGCTGTCATATGACAGCCGACATCTCCCCCGAGTGATCAGCAGCCATCGCGTTTGGCTGCTGATCACATGATCACTACGATCGTAGTGATCAGTTTGACAGCTGCGGCGGCAGGGGGGCGGGGGAAAGAAGAGGATCCACTCACCTCCCTGCCGTTCCAGCGACGATCGGCGCCCCCTCCGCTCTGGCCGGCATCTCCACTCCGTCTGACGTCAGCGCCGGGTCCCGGCTTGATGACATCATCAAGCCGCGACCCGGAACTGATTGTCAGACAGAACGGAGATGCTGGCTGGAGAAGAGGGTTCCGTGCGGCTCATCGCTGGAGCCTGGAAGGTAAGTGAAGGCTGCTGGCAGAAGGGGGGGGGGGCAGGCCACCATGGGGGGACACAAATCCAGGCAGCCACAGACGGGATCCGGCCGCCTGACCCCCCCCAAACGCGCGCACCCCCTTCCTGCGCAAAATGCCTGGTCCTTAATGGGGGGTAGGTGGCCGGTCCCGAAAAGGTTAAAGTATTTTGAGAGTTTTAACTTTTGGTGTTGTTGAAGCCAAAGCATATTGAGAATGTTCTCAATTGATTAATGTAAACAGAAGTTTGTAACTAACATTGTATTTAGCCTTGAATGGTATTGTCTGACCCTGCCCTGGTGTATGGTGGTTTTTCTGTTGTATGTTATGGCCATTGCATATAAAACAATACAAATGCATTGTTCAAAAATAAATGTCATCTGGATAATCCAGTTATAGTGAGAAACTTTATCTGTACAGTAGGCTGATATTATTGTGCTTAAAATAATTATATGTTTTTCTGCCTATTTTAGAATTTTGAAAAAAATAGTGCTTGTACATGCAAGAGGAAAAAGGTATGTGTGGATTTCATATTTAAAACAACAATAGGGGCAACAAAATATAAATTCATGGTGATTATTATCACAACCGTCATCTATAATAGCCCAAAAGGAGGTTGTATGTATGTATGCAAAAACGTGTACTTTACACATTACCCTGTTATATACCCTAAAAGTAGATATTAATTCTTAATAAGGATCCTCGAAGAGCACAACAGGGGCACAAAATAGTTCCAGTAGGTAGTGAGTAATTATGTGTTCAAGCAATTAAGTTTGTGTCAGACAAATGGCCTCAATTCACTAAGCTTATCTCCTGTCTTTAATAACGTTTCTAGAGTGATCACCATGGTGATGAGGCATGTAGTATTCAGGAAACATTTTACCTCAGGCAAACCTAAAGTTTACTCTTCAGTTAATTGTTCAGTTGAATTAAGGCCAATACTATATCCAGACAATCAGCTTGAATCATTTTATTAACGTAGTAGCGGCCGTGCTAGTGAAATATTGTGGTCGTAATAGAGTACTATCGCACGGCATTTAGAAGGATCACCAGCTAAAGAGCGCACACTGTGCTGACAGGACCATGCGCAGCATGTGCACACTAAATTTATCCCATGCAACTTGTGCGCAGTATGTTTACAGCTGTTTAATTAATCAACCTGTTAACCTCTGATTCAGTATTTATCTCACTGTTGACAGTGCCAGTTCTGTGATACAGTCGCGCAGGACAGTGTGTTTTCTATGACTGCCGGACTGACCTCCAGATATAAGGCAAATAGCTTGCAATGCCTAGTGAATGCAAAATTACATTGGGGCCAGAGGCCTCAATTCACAGAGCTTTATCAAACACTTTATCAAACGTTTGATAATTTACCTCATGGGTAAAATCTAATTTTGAATTCACTAAGGTGTTATATATTTATTGAACGTTTTATCGGTAAAACATTCGATAAATATATAACACCTTAGTTAATTCAAAATTAGATTTTACCCATGAGGTAAATGATCAAACGTTTGATAAAGTGTTTGATAAAGCTCCGTGAATTGAGGCCAGTAGTCTCTATAATTCAGTTATTATAGAATTATTTTATTATTATTATTATTATTATTATTTAGTATTTATATAGCGCCGACATCTTCCGCAGCGCTGTACAGAGTATATTGTCTTGTCACTAACTGTCCCTTAGGGGGGCTCACATTCTAATCCCTACCATCGTCCTATGTATTTATTGTATGTATTGTAGTCTAGGGCCAATTTAGGGGGAAGCCAATTAACTTATCTGTATGTTTTTGGGGAGTGGGAGGAAACTGGAGTACCCGGAGGAAACCCACGCAGACACGGGGAGAACATACAAACTCCTTGCAGATGTTGACCTGGCTGGGATTCGAACCGGCAACCCAGCGTTGCATCGTCTGTCTGTCTGTCTATCTATCAATCACCTATCTATCTATCTATCTATCTATCTATCTATCTATCTATCTATCATCTATCTATTATCTATCTATCATCTATCTATTATCTATCTATCTATCTATCTATCTATCTATTATCTATCTACTATCTATCTATCTATCTATCTATCTATCTATCTATCTATCTACCATCTTTGATTTTCATTTGTAGCTGCACCTCTAAAAAAGTTGAGTCTCTAAGAACAAACCTGCAGTTCAGGTTTTCCAGTGCCTTTCTAACTTTACAGATGGCATGCTTTTGCTCTAAGTCACACACATTAGATAAATGTTCGAAATGGCTGATAATGGCCGAATCGACAGATGATTATTCACCTTTATAATGTGTGTACCGCGTAGGGTCGATGTTACTTAAAGGAATACAAAGGCGACATTTGACATGATACAGTGCCAAGCACACAAATAACTATGCTGTGTTCCTTTTTTTCTTTCTCTACCTAAAAAAATTTAAAAATCAGGAACGTAACTGACAGTTTCTGTCGAGTCCGGACCTGGTCAGTACCTGGCTGGACTAAAGGGTAACCCTAGCTGATAAGGAATTAAAGCTATAAAACACTTTCTTGGCAGAAAATGATCCATAGTTTATAGATTTTAGCTCTGGCAAACTTCTAGGAATGTGTCATTGAGCAGAGACAATTATAGCAAAAACTTAAAAAGTAGTTAAATGTGCAATAAAACAGTGGTGGATATTTTTTTTGGAGAAGGAGAATAGATACAATTATTTACTTCATCATCAGTTTATTTTCACCATGGTATTCCTTTAAGGATATACATGTTGTATCTTTAGCGACTCCTGACACAATGCCTGATTGCAAAAAGAGCATGCTTGCACCTGGGTACTCAACAACATTTCTACAAAAGAGAAAGAGTTCAATATGGTTCCACTCAAGTACCATCCTAAACTCTACCCACACCACACCCCTAAAACCATCCAAAATTGTGAACAAAATATCATATCATACAATGGACTGATTCTTCTGAAACTGTCAGATTCCATCAACAGGTACAATCCAGCAACAGGCAGATTTTTGTTGCAGATTAGGTGACAGGTAGATTATAATGACAGATTGTTTCTGGTGGCAGGCAGATTCTAGATGCAGGGAAATCATGTGTTGAGTAGTATTACATTAACACAGTGGTTGAAGCAGGAAGGCCTTTAGATCGTATTACCAGATGACTCCAATGACCTTCATGCAAGCCTTGCTGATATGGCTTCTCTGTCTTGTCTGCCTTCCTCCTCCATCATGTTGCTGTCCACAGTTTCAGTGTCAGTTGCTCTTGGCTCAGCTAAAGTTTCAGCTCTGGCTACCTGGGCACAGTAGCTCTAGCATACAGGAAGATCACCAACATGAGCTCTCATACAGACACACTCCTGGTTGCTGAAGTTGTTTGCTAGCCTGCGCAAGAATGTTAAAGTGAACCTCCGGACTAAAAATCTACTCAGCAGAACTGAAGAGGCTTGGTGTTTCTTTAACAGTTTCACAGCATCAGAACTTTGTTTTTCTTACCAAAGCATCATTTTTAGCTGTATTTTTAGCTAGGCTCCACCCATTAAAGAAAAAAAGCCCGGGCTTTTTTTCCCTGATGCTGTGCAGAGCATGATGGGATTTCCTATGTTGTTGTTCACGTTGCCTAGCAACTGGGAGAGGTGCTCAGGACACAGGACAGTTGGAACGATGATGGCTGCCATCATGTAATCAAACATTTGTCTGTTCTTTTAAAACAGTGTGGGTAAGAGATTATATTACCTATCTATTTTAATTAACATAACTAATGTAACTTAATGACAGTATGTTTGTTTAAGCTGGAGTTCCTCTTTAAGTGCTGATGGCCGAGCCAACCTGCAGGATAGTACAACAAATGAAAGCATGCATTGGAGTAGCATTAAACACATGATGTGTTTTGTGTATCATGTCTTTATCATGCGTGAAAATAAATTAACAGGAAATACAGTACAACAGAAGCCTGTACAGGCTCTATGTTCACTCATTGTCCAGGGGGCAGTAAGATAGTGACACTCTAAGTATTCCTCCTGAAACCCAATACGTAGCCCATAATCTGGTAAAAAAAAAAACAACAAAAAAAAAATCAATATCAATACTGTATTGGGAAGACCAGTAAATGTGGACATTGTAAATAGGGAAGTGCACCATTGGCTAACCTGTGCCCCCAGGAACTAAAATTACATGTACTGAGTTCCTCCTCAATAAACATTGATGCAGAGGAATTCAGTTTGTGTTCCATACATAACTTAACTTAAATATCTATACATGTTTATTAGTGACCGTAAAATCCATTATATCACAAATATGTTATCATTTTTGTACTGATAACATTTTGGGTCTTGTTTTTACCAGGACACCACTGCCACTAGACAGAAGACGGACCGGCACCATAGGCATAAGAAACAAATCGAGAACACTGAGCAGGTAAGTTTTTTTTTTATAGTTATCCATTTGGCTAAAACTCTCAGAGCATTTTTACTAGAAGATGTTTACTTGCATACTGGAAGATCCCTTTGATTCCTGCAGGTATTGATTGGCTTACTAATATGGATAATATGTTTCTTTTAAACAATAGCAGATAATAAGTTTCTTTTAAACAATACCAGTTCCCTGGCAATCCTGATGATCTATTTGGCTGCAGTAGTGTCTTAATTACACCAGAAGCAAGCTTGCAGCCAATCTTGTCGGCTCTGACAATATTGTCAGAAACACCTGATCTGCAAATGCTTGTAAAGGGTCTATTGCTGAAAGTATTAGAGGTAGAGTATCAGCAGGATAGCCGGGTAACTGGTATTGCCTAAAAGGAAATTAATATGGCAGCCTCCATATCACTCTCACCTCGGGTTTACTTTAAGAAACAAAGGATTTGATCCACGGTGATATGTTCACAATATAAATAAAATGCCTTTCACCTGTTTACATCTAGATAATTATATGTATACTGTATTTTGCTTTAATGATGTCGTTGTTATGTTCTGGCTATTGCTTTTTAAGCATGACTGTTGCTGTTGTACATCTGATGTTGTTTTATGTTCAATATTTGTTCTGATCTCTTGGAAAATAAATATATAATTGAAAAAAAAATGCCTTTTAAGCCACCAGTAAGCAAAAAAATTCTTAGAAAAATTATAACAGTACTTTTCACCAACTTTTTGGTACCTTTTTAATTGCAGAGTGCAAGAGTTAATTTTAATAGAAGATGAAAAATGATCACCTAGAAGAAAACTTAGGAGAAAATGCCCAGATGCAATTCACCTTTTATCCTATGTTTTCACCTAGGAGATACGGTACTTTTTAATCATCTGAACTTTTCAGCGTGTTGCAATGGAAAACAATACCAAAAGAAGGTGAAAAAGTACTGTCGAAATTATTCAGTCTATTTTCTTGCCTGATAGTGGCTTAAAAAGCATTTTATTGACAAGGTGTAAAAATACAAACTTGGAGGAAACTAAGTAAAAAATTGAATTGCATATGGGCCAAAGTGAATCGGTATCTGATGAATATACAGCAGAATATAAAGAATAGCACAGATTTTTCAGTTTTGATTTAAGTTTAAATCAATTTCAATAAAATAAAAATTATGTTTTGTTTGTAGTTGATGAGCACAATGCAATCGATGAATAAGGCCTGGAACTCACTTTTCTGAGCGCATTGTGATTTGAAAAGCTCTTGCTAATGTAATGCTATGGGTGTGATCCCACTTGAGCAATGTGATTTTATTAAAATCCCCCATAGCAATGCATTAGCAAGAGCTTTTTCAAATTCACTTAGAAAAAGCTGCTAGTGGGGTTGAGCCCTTATAGAGCTATACTGTAGATATAAAAATAGAAAAAACATTACAACTTTAAGTGTATAGTTTGACAATGGAACAAATTAGATTTTATGATGAACAGTACATTTTGTTTCTGTTAATGTTATTTATGTCTTAAATACAAACTAATAAAACTCTATGCACACACTTTCGGTCCAACGGACACAGCATGGATGATCTTTGTGTCACTGCCCTGAAGGGTGGCTTCAAAACGTCAAATGATCGATTAATAGCAGAAACAAAATTTATAAATTGGTTCAAAGCTGTGCAGAACGGTTTGAATAAGGACAACAACTTTTTATATTGGTATGAGACTGATGATATTTGAACTTTCTCAGCCATTATAGCTGAACTTGTAAACTAAGAATTTACGATACCTCTGGGTCATTCCTAATCCCAGGTCTGTGAGCAGGGAGTAAACAAGGATCCTTATCTTAGCTAACAACCTTTGACCCCATGTAGATGGTCTGTTTGAATTAAGGCATCTTAATGACATGTATTTATGCTTGAAAAAATATCTGTTCTCCCTTTTGATGTTGCATGTATAAAGCTGTCTGTACCACCAGCCTGCAAACTAACAGGATATAAGCCCGACGAAGGCTGAAAGGCTGAAAGCTTGCTTATTTTTATTCATTTTTAGTTAGCCAATAAATGGTATCATCCTGATTTAAAACTTCTTGCAAAATAAAAAAAGTAATATATCAATTTCTACAGAACTAAAGCATGGATTATTACTATTTAATATTTACGGTATATAGCGCCGACATCTTCCGCAGCGCTCTACAGAGTATTTGTCTTGTCACTTAGCTGTCCTTTAAAGGGGCTCACAATCTAATCCCTACCATATTCATGTGTATGTATGTATCGTGTATTGTATGTATCGTAGTCTAGGGCCAATTTAGGGGGAAGCCTAATACTTATCTGTATGTTTTTGAAATATACAAACCCACGTAGACACGGGGAGAACATACAAACTCCCTGCAGATAGCGCCCTGGCTGGGATTTGAACCAGGAACCCAGCGCTGCTAGGCTAGCGTGATAACCACTATGCCACTGTGATGCTGATGTGTAATACATGTGTGCAATCTATACCTATCAGGCCCAGATCTGTAAATAATATCTTGAAAGACTTCTGTATATATATATATACAGTGGCTTGCAAAAGTATTCGGCCCCCTTGAAGTTTTCCACATTTTGTCATATTACTGCCACAAACATGAATCAATTTTATTGGAATTCCACATGAAAGACCAACACAAAGTGGTGTACACATGAGAAGTGGAACGAAAATCATACATGATTCCAAACATTTTTTACAAATAAATAACTGCAAAGTGGTGTGTGCATAATTATTCGGCCCCCTTTGATCTGAGTGCAGTCAGTTGGCTATAGACATTGCCTGATGAGCGCTAATGACTAAATAGGGTGCACCTGTGTGTAATCTAATGTCAGTACAAATACAGCTGCTCTGTGAGGGCCTCAGAGGTTGTCTAAGCGAATTTTGGGAGCAACAACACCGTGAAGTCCAAAGAACACACCAGACAGGTCAGGGATAAAGTTATTGAGAAATTTAAAGCAGGCTTAGGCTACAAAAAGATTTCCAAAGCCTTGAACATCCCACGGAGCACTGTTCAAGCGATCATTCAGAAATGGAAGGAGTATGGCACAACTGTAAACCTACCAAGACAAGGCCATCCACCGAAACTCACAGGCCGAACAAGGAGAGCGCTGATCAGAAATGCAGTCAAGAGGCCCATGGTGACTCTGGACGAGCTGCAGAGATCTACAGCTCAGGTGGGAGACTCTGTCCATAGGACAACTATTAGTCATGCACTGTACAAAGTTGGCCTTTATGGAAGAGTGGCAAGAAGAAAGGCATTGTTAACAGAAAGCATAAGAAGTCCTGTTTGCAGTTTGCCACAAGCCATGTGGTGGACACAGCAACCATGTGGAAGGAGGTGCTCTTGTCAGATGAGACCAAAATGGAACTTTTTGGCCAAAATGCAAAACGCTATGTGTGGCGAAAAACTAACACTGTACATCACTCTGAACACACCATCCCCACTGTCAAATATGGTGGTGGCAGCATCATGCTCTGCATCTCTTCAGCAGGGACAGGGAAGCTGGTCAGAGTTGATGGGAAGATGGATGGAGCCAAATACAGGGCAATCTTGTAAGAAAACCTCTTGGAGTCTGCAAAAGACTTGAGACTGGGGCGGAGGTTCACCTTTCAGCAGGACAATGACCCTAAACATAAAGCCAGGGCAACAATGGAATGGTTTAAAACAAAACATATCTATGTGTTAGAATGGCCCAGTCAAAGTCCAGATCTAAATCCAATCGAGAATCTGTGGCAAGATCTGAAAACTGCTGTTCACAAACGCTGTCTGAGCTGGAGCTGTTTTGCAAAGAAGAATGGGCAAGGATTTCAGTCTCTAGATGTGCAAAGCTGGTAGAGACATACCCTAAAAGACTGGCAGCTGTAATTGCAGCAAAAGGTGGTTCAACAAAGTATTGACACAGGGGGCCGAATAATTACGCACACCCCACTTTGCAGTTATTTATTTGTAAAAAATGTTTGGAATGATGTATGATTTTTGTTCCACTTCTCACATGTACACCACTTTGTATTGTTCTTTCACATGGAATTCCAATAAAATTGATGCATGTTTGTGGCAGTAATGTGACAAAATGTGGAAAACTTCAAGGGGGCAGAAGACTTTTGCAACCCACTGTATATATATATATATATATATATATATATATATATATATATATATATATATATACATATTCCACCCAAAATGCTATAATAAGTAGAAAATGATGTTCACTTTACTCTTGGCTTGCTCCTATTTCCTTTATTCATTCCTTTTTATTCTCTTTATTTCAGTATTTAAAAAAAAGTAAAAACAAACACAAGAAAATAAGGGTATGTCTCTCTCTCTCTCTCTCTCTCTCTCTCTGTATGTTAATAGGCAAAACATTTCATTGTTGTTTACAAGTCATATAATGTTACCAGAATTCACAAACACTTAGAGGATTTAAAACCCTTGTGCACCTTCATATTCTGCTATACTAACCCCTATTTTCTCTATTGTAAAGGAAACAGTGATGGTCACGTGACCCACTTCTGGTCCTTTTTGTCCCCAGCAATGTTGCAGCTCTTGTAAGTAGAATATAGGAGCCCAAACTGATTTTATTCATGGGCTGCACCAATCCATAAACCTCTATGGAGAAGAGTTTAGTGACACGCTGGTCACACCTCCTTCCTGCATCCTGAATTCCTGATTGGGAGGGGTGGTGATGCCTCCCTTCTCAAAAGACAGCCTGAATCAACCACTAAATCACTAAGAAAGCAGAATCCAATGAAGCAGCAGTGGTGGGATCTCTGACAAAGACCTTTAAATAAATTAGTAAAAAAAATAGGAGTCCCGCACAGACTTTTTTCAGTGCCAAAGTCTTTTACCAAGTTCTTTCTCAGTCATCTTCCATATACTGTAAGCACTATTATGATTTTACAGTTGAGTGTGTCCCTTTACAAGAAAACGAGAGAGATTCACTTCCCTATTTTCTTCTAGAAAAACAAAGCCCTCTGTTGGTAGGAAACCCAAACTGATCAATTCAGTTATGGTATTTTCTCAAATCGACTGAAAATCACACTAACAAAAGAAGCACAGATCAGGTTGATAATGTATTAATTTGGAAACCAAATGAAATGGTATGGGCTAGCAGTATAATGGTTAGAACAGTTACAAAAGCAAAAAACAAAACACAACCTTTCTCTGTTCTTTGTTGTATTTGATATTATGTATACCATGAACTTGTTAAAGAAGAAACCATCAAAGTAGATGTATATGTTTTTTTAATTGCTTTTAATTTTCAATTTTGATAAATGGCAATATAATTTGTTCTAATTGGCATTGTACTTAGTCCAAAATTGCTTGAAAAATTCTTAGTAGCAAAAGCAGATTTTGTACAGTATTTAAAGAGACACTGAAGCGAGACTAAATCTCGCTTCAGGTCTTATATATAGCAGGGGCACGTGTGCCCCTGCTAAAACGCCGCTATCCCGCGGCTTAACGGGGGTCCCTTCACCCCCAACCCACCCCCCGCAAAAGATGGTCGGAAAATGGTCGCTGGCTGTCTCTCTTCCTGGAGGCAGGGCTAACGGCTGCAGCCCTGCCTCCCAGCGCGTCTATCAGACGCGCATCGCCGCCTCTCCCCCGCCCCTCTCAGTGAAGGAAGACTGAGAGGGGCGGGGGAGAGGCGGAGATACGCGTCTGACAGACGCGCATGGGGCAGGGCTGCGGCGGTTAGCCCTGCCCCAACCAGGAAGCGCTCCCCCGCTGCACGGAGGGGGTTTGGGGGGACAGGGACCCCCGTTAAGCCGCGCTACAGCGGCGTTTTAGCAGGGGCACACGTGCCCCTGCTATATATGAGGTCTGAAGCGAGATTTATTCTCGCTTCAGACTCTCTTTAACTGCATTTACAGCTTGCACTTTATCGGCAAAATATATATTTTGTAACTTTTTGTTTTATTTCATAGAATTTAAATAAGAATGAAAACCACTGCACTGGACTACTTAGCCTTCGGGAGTTATGGAGAATATGTTACGCTTATCCAGATGATAATCCCTGCACAAGATAATACCCATTTATTAAGTACATGATTTATTTTTGTATTAGTTTTAGCAATTTTTAATAATTTACTTTAGAAAACGTACTTACTTATGGACTTTTGTTTTTCAGAGTGTTTGTTTTCTGTTCATTACAACCCACCTTGCACTAGTGAATAAAAGGAAGAATATGATTGGTTGTTATGGGCAGAAAAAAATAATTCTTCCAAAACATTGGTTATATAAGCATATACTGTATTTTAAAGGAAATTGTAAGTGGAATGTAAAGTAGCCAGTGGGAAAGATAGTGTTAGTGATATGATATGTTCGAAGTGAATGTCAGTGTTAAGCCACATACAGACATTAGTCACGTGATGGCCAAAATATTAATTCAGGGTCATTTAAAGGGAACCTTAACTGAGAGTGATATGGATGTTTCCTGTTAAACAATACCAGTTGCCTGGCAGTCCAGCTGATCTCTGTGACTGCAATAGTGGCTTAATCACACCCTGAAACAAGCATGCAGCTAATCCAGTCTGACTTCAGTCAGAGTACCTGATCTGCATGCTTGTTCAGGGACTGTGGCTAAAAGTATTAGAGACACAGGATCAGCAGGCGATTCAGGCAACTGGTATTATTTTAAAAGGAAAAATTCATATCCTTCTCAGTTTAGGTTCCCTTTAAGGCATCACCATGCATCCTGCATCTTTTAGTGTTTTACTATGTATTAGGTCAGTGTCGGGGTTGAGGTTGGAATTTGGGATTTTCTGTTTTTCTGGGTTAAAGTTTATGCTTATGTTTTGTGTCAAATTCATTAAAGTCAAGGATATCAGGGCTAAAATTTTAAATCAATACCAATATCTTTTAAAAGATATTTCATTTCTCTATCACTTATTTGGCTGTGATGATTCTGAAAAGTATTCAATAAATAGTATCATTGGTATGCATAGCTATCATGATGTAACAAATGTTGATAATCAAATGTATATAGTCACTTCTTTGTAACTGGTTTGTTTGGCAGTCACTTGTGGCTTTAAATGGATTCAGCTGTAAAAAATTAAAAAGATTTTTTACATACCTGGGGCTTCCTCCAGCCCCATCTGCTCTGATCGCTCCCACCCCACCATCCTCCGCTTCCCGCAGCTTCAGGAACCGGGTCCCGTCACTGACGTCAGTCGCGGCCAGCTACGCAGGACAAGTGCGCTCTTTGCGCATCTCTCCAGCAGCTGCTGGTATGCATAACAATGTTACTATTTATTGAAAACTTTTCAGAATGATCACATCCAAATAAGTGATAACTGATCTTAGCACTCAATATTTTTCAAAAAAGACGCCTACTGTGTGTGTGGGTTGTTGTGCAGATGCTTAACACACCTTCCGTGCTCTGGCATCTCCCACGGTTCTCCTGTAATTGCTCAGGTTTTTACTTCCATGAGGTAACCGACTGACATTATTTTGTGTTCTATGAACAAATGCTTATGAACACACGTCTTGAGTTTTAATAAGGATAAGGAGATACCAAAAGTAAATGTAATCCACTTATTTTAACCTGCTAATTGATGCTCATTATGCAAATGTTACTTGTTGAACTGCTTGTCGATTTCTATGTATTAAGGATAATGGAAAATTGTATGGTGATGATAAATGTTAGCAAAGGCCCCCTTCTCTGCTTGGGGATCATTGTTCCAGTTTGACATAGTTTACCCTCTGGCCCCTTTTGTCAACTGGTTTTTCGGTCTCCTGAAAATGTGTATTGTATTTATAATGTCTACATATGGATGATAATGCAGCATTGTATGTTGATAATTAATGGCATCAAAGCTCTACTTCTCTGTTTAGGGATGGCTGTTGACTTGTTCATCCTTTTTGTGAACCAGTTTTCTTGTTTATAAAAAAGTGCACCTCACCTTCCTCAGAAAAGTGTCCTTTGTATATGAGACATAGGTATACTGCCTTGTTTTAACCTTTAAATTTGGCCTTCCTGTTTTGGGTCATGTGCGTACCTATGGATCTCAGTGTACAAACTCTTGCACTTCTCATATACCAAGTAGATTTGCTTGTTTTTGAGCACTGAAGCCTAAAAGCGTCTCTGTGCAATGTTGGGTTTGAAGAAAACTGTTGGCTAGAATGCAAATATCACCATTGGACATATTGTTTATATCTGACTATGGGGTTGATTCCCTAAGCTGCGCGCTTCAGCAGCGAGTGTTATAATCTCCAGTGCACGCTATGCAGCCATAGCATGTGCTGCTAAATTATGTTAAGCTACAATAGTTTAACGAGTGCTTCGTTAAATTTAATGAGTGCTCCACTGAACATGCCCTGAGCCCGGCGGGTCCAGCGGCTTCAAAGGATGAGATTACTGCACTTTGATTGGCCCAGTCACTTGACAGTCAGCCTATTGAGCCAATCAAAGAGCAGCAATCTCGTCCTTTGAGGCGCTCGTTAAACTATTGTAGCTTAGCGTAATGTAGCAGCACATGCTATGGCTGCATAGCTGTCGCTGGAGATTATAACACTGCGCTGCTGTAGCAGCGCAGCTTAGTGAATCAATCCTTACATCCTTAACATTACTAGAACTAACGCTGTTAGGCCCCGGTAACACTTAATCAGTTGCTCTCAGTTATAACTGTAATGCCCATGTTTTCACACTTAACGCATTTTAACTGAAATCTTTTTCACAATGCACTGCTATGGAAAAAATTTGTACCAACGCACACTAACGCACACTAACGCACACCAACTGATTAAGTGTACATGAGCCCTTACTCGATGAGTACAATGAAACATCTTTAGGCTGAAAAGAAGTCCAATTGATTGAAGCCACTTTTTTTTCTTTTGGATATATCATGATCGGGAAAAATGAGAATCTTCACAGGAATATTCCTACAAATGTGTTGCACATATTTCTGTACCTTTGTAATACTTGTGTTTTTGCCACATGAGGACTTTGGTGTTGGTTCTTTGGCATGCTATATTTACTGTTTTGTTCTGTTTTATTGATTGCATAAATGATAAAATAACTTCAGCACTGGCTTGACTTATTAACCACTTGCCGACCGCCCCAGCCGATGGGCGGCGGCAAAGACTGGGCCTAAACGACCGCAATACACCCATCGGCGGAGGCGGCGGCGGGCGTGGTTATGCGGCGATCGCGTCATTCGTGACGCGATCAGCCGCCGGCGACTGGCTCCGCCCCCTCGCGCTGTAACCCACCGGCCGTTCAGAAGCGCCGGCGGGTTACTAGCACCCGGATCACCGCATAACAAACGTATAATAGGCTTTGTAATGTATACAAAGCCTATTATACAGGCTGCCTCCTGCCCTGGTGGTCCCAGTGTCCGAGGGACCACCAGGGCAGGCTGCAGCCACCCTAACCTGCACCCAAGCACACTGATTCCCCCCCCCCGCCACCTGATCGCCCACAGCACCCCTCAGACCCCCCCGCCCACCCCCCAGACCACTGTTGCACCCAGTCACCCCCCAAATCACCCATCAATCACTCCCTGTCACTATCTGTCAACGCTATTTTTTTTTAACCCTAAACTGCCCCCTGCTCCCTCCTAATCACCCCCCACCCCTCAGATTCTCCCCAGACCCCCCCTCTGTGTACTGTATGCCTCTATCCCCCCTGTAATAACCCACTGATCACCTGTCAATCACCTGTCAATCACCCGTCAATCACCCCCCGTCACTGCCACCCATCAATCAGCCCCTAACCCGCCCCTTGCGGGCAATCTGATCACCCACCCACACCAATAGATCACCCGCAGATCCGACATCAGATCACCTCCCAAGTGCAGTGTTTACATCTGTTCTCTCCTCTAAACACCCACTAATTACCCATCAATCACCCATCAATCACCCCCTATCACCAGCTGTCACTGTTACCCATCAGATTAGACCCTAATCTGCCCCTTGCGGGCACCCAATCACCCGCCCACACGCTCAGATTGCCCTCAGACTCCCCCTTATCAATTCGCCAGTGCATTATTTACATCTGTTCTTCCCTGTAATAACCCACTGATCACCTGTCAATCACCTATCAATCACCCATCAATCACCCACTGTCACTGCCACCCATCAATCACCCCCTGTCACTGCCACCCATCAATCAGCCCCTAACCTGCCCCTTGCGGGCAATCTGATCACCCACCCACACCAATAGATCGCCCGCAAATCCGACATCAGATCACCTCCCAAGTGCAGTGTTTACATCTGTTCTCTCCTCTAAACACCCACTAATTACCCATCAATCACCCATCAATCACCCCCTATCACCACCTGTCACTGTTACCCATCAGATTAGACCCTAATCTGCCCCTTGAAGGCACCCAATCACCCGCCCACACGCTCAGATTGCCCTCAGACCCCCCCTTATCAATTTGCCAGTGCATTATTTACATCTGTTCTTTCCTGTAATAATCCACTGATCACCTGTCAATCACCTGTCAATCACCCCCTGTCACTGCAACCCATCAATCACCCCCTGTCTCTGCCACCCATCAATCAGCCCCTAACCTGCCCCTTGTGGGCAATCTGATCACCCATCCACACCACACCATCAGATTGCCCCAGACCTACCCTCAGATCACCTCCAAAGTGCATTGTTTACATCTGTTCTGCCATCTAATCACCCACTGATCACCCATCAATCAGCCCCTGTCACTGATACCCATCAGATTAGACCCCTATCTGCCCCTAGGGCACCCAATCACCCGCCCACACCCTCAGAACGCCCTCAGACCCCAGCCCTGATCACCTCGCCAGTGCATTGCTTGCATCTATTTCCCCCCTCTAATCACACCTTGAGACACCAATCAATCACCTCCTGTCACCACCTGTCACCCCCTAGCACACCTACCCATCAGATCAGGCCCTAATTTGCCCCATGTGGGCTCCTTATCACTCGGCCAAACCCTCAGATCCCCCTCAGACCCCCTTCCGATTACCTCCCCAGTGCATTGATTGCATCTATTTTCCCCTCTAACCACCCCCTGAGACACCCATCAATCACCTCCTCTCATCCCCCTAGCACTCCTATCCATCAGATCAGGCCCAATACAACCTGTCATCTAAGAGGCCACCCTGCTTATGACCGGTTCCACAAAATTTGCCCCCTCATAGACCACCTGTCATCAAAATTTGCAGATGCTTATACCCCTGAACAGTCATTTTGAGAAATTTGGTTTCCAGACTACTCACGGTTTTGGGCCCGTAAAATGCCAGGGCAGTATAGGAACCCCACAAGTGACCCCATTTTAGAAAGAAGACACCCCAAGGTATTCTGTTAGGTGTATGATGAGTTCATAAAAGATTTTATTTTTTGTCACAAGTTAGCAGAATTTGATTTGTATTGGTTTTTTTTTTCACAAAGTGTCATTTTCCGCTAACTTGTGACCAAAAAAAATCTTCTATGAACTCACTGTACTCCTAACAGAATACCTTGGGGTGTCTTCTTTCTAAAATGGGGTCACTTGTGGGGTTCCTATACTGCCCTGGCAATTTAGGGGCCCTAAACCGTCATGAGTAGTCTAGAATCCAAATGCCTCAAAATGACCTGTGAATAGGACGTTAGGCCCCTTAGCGCACCTAGGTTGCAAAAAAGTGTCACACATGTGGTATCGCCGTACTCAGAAGAAGTAGTATAATGTGTTTTGGGGTGTATTTTTATACATACCCATGCTGGGTGGGAGAAATCTCTCTGTAAATGGACAATTGTGTGTAAAAAAAATAAAAAAATTGTCCATTTACAGAGATATTTCTCCTCACGGTTTAGGGCCCCTAAAAAACCAGAGCAGTATAGGAACCCCACAAATGACCCCATTTTAGAAAGAAGACACCAAAGGTATTCCGTTAGCAGTATGGTGAGTACATAGAAGATTTTATTTTTTGTCACAAGTTAGCGGAAAATGACACTTTGTGAAAAAAAATAATTAAAATCAATTTCCGCTAACTTGTGACAAAAAAAAAATCTTCTATGAACTCACCATACTCCTAACGGAATACCTTGGGGTGTCTTCTTTCTAAAATGGGGTCATTTGTGGGGTTCCTATACTGCCCTGGCATTTTAGGGGCCCTAAACCGTGAGGAGTAGTCTTGAAACCAAATGTCGCAAAATGACCTGTGAAATCCTAAAGGTACTCATTGGACTTTAGGCCCCTTAGCGCAGTTAGGGTGCAAAAAAGTGCCACACATGTGGTATCGCCGTACTCAGGAGAAGTAGTATAATGTGTTTTGGGGGGTATTTTTACACATACCCATGCTGAGTGGGAGAAATATCTCTGTAAATAGACAATTGTGTGTAAAAAAAATAAAAAAAATTGTCATTTATTGAGATATTTCTCCCACCCAGCATGGGTATGTGTAAAAATACACCCCAAAACACATTATACTACTTCTCCTGAGTACGGCAATACCACATGTGTGGCACTTTTTTGCAGTCTAACTGCGCTAAGGGGCCCAAAGTCCAATGAGCATCTTTAGGCTTTACAGGGGTGCTTACAATTAGGCACCCCCCAAAATGCCAGGACAGTGAACACACACCACAAATGACCCCATTTTGGAAAGTAGACACTTCAAGGTATTCAGAGAGGAGCATAGTGAGTCCGTGGCAGATTTCATTTTTTTTTGGTCGCAAGTTAGAAGAAATGGAAACTTTTTTTTTTGTCACAAAGTGTCATTTTCCGCTAAATTGTGACAAAAAATAAAATCTTCTATGAACTCACCATGCCTCTTTGTGAATACTTTGGGGTGTCTTCTTTACAAAATGGGGTCATTTGGGGGGTATTTATACTATCCTGGAATGTTAGCACCTCATGAAACCTGACAGGTGGTCAGAAAAGTCAGAGATGCTTGAAAATGGGAAAATTCACTTTTTGCACCATAGTTTGTAAACGCTATAACTTTTACCCAATCCAGTAAATATACACTGAATGTTTTTTTTTTTATCAAAGACATGTAGCAGAATAACTTTCGCGCTCAAATGTATAGGATATTTTACTTTATTTGAAAAATGTCAGCACAGAAAGTTAAAAAAGTCATTTTTTTGACAAAATTCATGTCTTTTTTGATGAATATAATAAAAACTAAAACTCGCAGCAGCATTCAAATAGCACCAAAAGAAAGCTGTATTAGTGACAAGAAAAGGAGGTAAAATTCATTTAGGTGGTAGGTTGTATGACCGAGCAATAAACCGTGAAAGCTGCAGTGGTCTGAATGGAAAAAAAGGCGAAAAGACTGTGGTCCTCAAGTGGTTAAAAGAATACCTGTAACAAAATGGGGAAAATGAAAGCACAGTATCACCCACTACTTTGGAGCTGCTGGATCTCAGCTGTAAAGAGAAAGCAGGGGTAGCTTTGGAAAGCCCCATCTCGAGGTTGGAGTAATGTCCACCCTTCAGTCGCTCCTATTTGTGAGGAGGGCTTCATTCCTATGCCTGTGCATTAGTCTGCAGCCTGAGATACATCCTGAGAGTTATGATTGGTCAGAGTAAATATCACTATTGAGCTGGGCATTTGAAATGTATGTGGCCACTGCAGATCTAGCCTTCCAGTGGCACATGTGGGTACAGGTAGAGCACCAAGGGCTTTTGGAAGAGGGGCTTTGCCAAACGCTGAAATCTGCAATTGTTGCATGAAATGGTTACATTACATGGCTACTTAGGAAAACCTACCATGATACAGTTAATCATGACATCCCTGGTAGAGTTGAGCTGAAATTTTCGTAATTTCGCATTACTAAAATTACGCATGCGAAATTTGCGATTACGATGCGAAATTACAGTAGCGTAATTGCCATTAAAATCGTAATTGAAAATACCGTAAGCGTAATTTTCAACGCGTAATTTCGCGTTTCGTTCATGCCGTAATTTCGCATTAAACGCTACCGTAATTTTGCGCTAAACCGTAATGCTCCGTATAATATAAAAAAGCCGCCGACTTTAAGGGTTAATAGCAAAGCCCCCTTAAATGCTAAGAGCCTCAAATTTGGAGAATATATTAAGGAGATCAGGAGGAATAAGAGGAATTTTTTTTTTTTCAAAAAGACCTTATAGTTTTTGAGAAAATCGATGTTAAAGTTTCAAAGGAAAAATGTAAACATTTAAAAACCCGCCGACTTTAACGGTTAATAGCAAAGCCTGCTTAAAGTTTAGGAACACCAAATTCCCAGGGTATATTAAGGGGATCAGTGGGAATAAGAGGAAAAATATTTTTTCAAAAAGACCTTATAGTTTTTGAGAAAATCAATTTTTAAGTTTCAAGGGCGAAAATGTCTTTTAAATGCAGAAAATGTCAGGTTTTTTTGCACAGGTAACAATAGTGTATTATTTTCATAGATTCCCCCAAGTGGGAAGAGTTTTACTTACTTCGTTCTGAGTGTGGGAAATATAAAAAAAAAACGACGTGGGGTCCCCCCTCCCAGACCTCTTTAACCCCTTGTCCCCCATGCAGGCTGGGATAGCCAGAATGCGGAGCACCGGCCGCGTGGGGCTCCGCACCCTGACTATACCAGCCCGCATGGTCCATGGATTGGGGGGTCTCGGAAGGGGAGGGGCAGCCAAGCTTTCCCCTCCCCCTCCGAGCCCTTGTCCAATCCAAGGACAAGGGGCTCTTCTCCACCTCCGATGGGCGGTGGAGGTGGAGGCCGCGATTTCCTGGGGGGGGGGGGGTTCATGGTGGAATCTGGGAGTAACCTTTAAAAAGGTGTCCCCCAGATGCCCACCCCCCATCCCAGGAGAAATGAGTATAGAGGTACTTGTACCCCTTACCCATTTCCTTTAAGAGTTAAAAGTAAATAAACACACAAACACTTAGAAAAAGTATTTTAATTGAACAAAAAACATAACCACGAAAAAAGTCCTTTAATATTCTTAATTAACCATTAATACTTACCTGTCCCTTTAAATAAATGATCCCTCGAAAAAGCCTCGGAAATGTTCTATCAGTTACAATGTAACAAAGTTATTACAATGTAACAACTTTGTTACATTGTAACTACGCCGCACCCGACGTCACTCGCCGCCGCCGCATACGCGTCTGCGCTGCACGGACCCGACAGCGCTCTGAGCTATATAGCTCAGAGCTCTCTAAAGCATCTTTGTATTTTGGCTCCAAGGAGCCCCATTGGTCCTTAGCAGACCAATGGGGTTCCTTCAAATCAGAAGGAACCCCATTGGTCTGCTAAGGACCAATGGGGCTCCTTGGAGCCAAAATACAAAGATGCTTAGAGAGCTCTGAGCTATATAGCTCAGAGCTCTGTCGGGTCCGTGCAGGATGCTAAGTCCCCGCCGGCTCCGCTGCCCTCCCCGCCTCTCCCACATGTCACCCACATGTGGGTGACAGATGTGGGCGGGGTGGACAGCGGGAGCTGTGGGGACTTAGCGTCCTGCACGGACGCGTAAGTGTATGCTGCGGCGGCTGAGCGGCGAGTGACGTCGGGTGCGGCGTAGTTACAATGTAACAAAGTTGTTACATTGTAATAACTTTGTTACATTGTAACTGATAGAACATTTCCGAGGCTATTTCGAGGGATCATTTATTTAAAGGGACAGGTAAGTATTTATGGTTAATTAAGAATATTAAAGGACTTTTTTCGTGGTTATGTTTTTGTTCAATTAAAATACTTTTTCTAAGTGTTTGTGTGTTTATTTACTTTTAACTCTTAAAGGAAATGGGTAAGGGGTACAAGTACCTCTATACTCATTTCTCCTGGGAGGGGGGGGTGGGCATCTGGGGGACACCTTTTTAAAGGGGACTCCCAGATTCCACCATGAACCCCCCCCCCCAGGAAATCGCGGCCTCCACCTCCACCGCCCATCGGAGGTGGAGAAGAGCCCCTTGTCCTTGGATTGGACAAGGGCTCGGAGGGGGAGGGGAAAGCTTGGCTGCCCCTCCCCTTCCGAGACCCCCCAATCCATGGACCATGCGGGCTGGTATAGTCAGGGTGCGGAGCCCCACGCGGCCGGTGCTCCGCATTCTGGCTATCCCAGCCTGCATGGGGGACAAGGGGTTAAAGAGGTCTGGGAGGGGGGACCCCACGTCGTTTTTTTTTTATATTTCCCACACTCAGAACGAAGTAAGTAAAACTCTTCCCACTTGGGGGAATCTATGAAAATAATACACTATTGTTACCTGTGCAAAAAAACCTGACATTTTCCGCATTTAAAAGACATTTTCGCCCTTGAAACTTAAAAATCGATTTTCTTAAAAACTATAAGGTCTTTTTGAAAAAATATTTTTCCTCTTATTCCCAATGATCCCCTTAATATACCCTGGGAATTTGGTGTTCCTAAACTTTAAGCAGGCTTTGCTATTAACCGTTAAAGTCGGCGGGTTTTTAAATGTTTACATTTTTCCTTTGAAATTTTAACATCGATTTTCTCAAAAACTATAAGGTCTTTTAGAAAAAAAAATTTTTCCTCTTATTCCTTCTGATCTCCTTAATATATTCTCCAAATTTGAGGCTCTTAGCATTTAAGGGGGCTTTGCTATTAACCCTTAAAGTCGGCGGCTACCTAACATTGATCTATGCGTCAACTTTTCCGCTTCGGGAGCATGGCCATACGCATTAATTTCGTAATACCCGTTGCAATGCGAAAATTACGCGAAAATTACGCTTACGCGAAATTTCGCGAAATCCTTCTTCATTACGATTATGTACTTACGGCCATAAACGTAATTACAGTAATTACGCGAAATTTCGCGAAATCGTAATTACGCCATTACGCTCATCTCTAATCCCTGGTAGACTTTAGGACCACTTTGAAGTAGTGACAGAGTTGAAAGAGTGAGAAAAGGTTACCCCTTTTACCTGACTCTGATTTCTTCAAAGGACCACTTTCGCGAAAATTTTAAAATTTAAAAAATGTAAACATATACAATTGAGAGGTGTATTTCTTCCAGAGTAAAATGAGTTACAAATTACCTTTTCTACTATTTCGCTACCACTTACAGTAGGTAGTAGAAATCTGACAGAACTGAAAGGTTTTGATACTAGCCCATCTCATCTTCACTTTAGTGAATGGCGGTTACTCTTTCCAACTGCCAAAAAAGTGTGCAGCACGCAGGGAGGCTGGTCAGCATCTTTGTATAAATCCTTTTGAAGGAGTGTCTTTATTAAGAATAAAGGCCAAGCTGAGAATCCCCCTATCGAAGAGATGGACTAGTCCAAAACCTGTTGGTTGTGTCAGATTTCTACTACCTACTGTAAGTGACAGCAAGATAGGAGAAAAGTATGGCTCATTTTACCGTGGAAGAAATGCATTTCTTATTTGTACTGTATGTGTTTACATGTATTTTTAATTTTACTAATTTTCGCAATAGTGGTCCTTTAAATGTAATAAATGTGTTTGGTTGGCTTGGAATATAGATAAGCTTCTCAGTAGTGATATCCAGAAATGACAAAAGAATTAGAGGACGTGGGATGGAAAGTTCTGGAATTCAGACTCCCTCCATCCGAAAAGGCAGAATTTCTCTAAGGTTCCTTTTCACAAAAGGAAAAATTCATCTATGAATCTGTTCCGCCGAGCATGTGCAAATGGAGCAACATTTGTGCTCATTGCTGACCCCTGTAACTGCAAATAAAATGTGTCCTAAATGTTCTATTTACACTAATTAGTGCACAAATAGGACATTTATAAAGGTCTATTTGCCTTAAGTGGTTAAACTATTTTATCTATTTAATCTGTGTAAATCAGATTTAAGGTGGATACACATAACAAACGACGGGTCCGTCAGACCCTCCCTCTGTACGGACTACTGAAAAAAGACACATGTCCATCGGGTTTAACCAGAAAATAAAGTATAACACTAGCTTGCACCCTCACATATCCCTGTTGAACCAGAGGAAGGCTAAAAACCCTTACAAGGCATGTTGCCTGCCCATACACTGCAGTTTGATTCCCAATTGATTTCAAGCTGAAATCTATCAGGAATTGGCCCTGTGATTCCGCATCCGCCCGGTCGCCGCCCCAACGCTGTCTCTTCAGTCTTAAATGTGCCCCCTGGTGCCCGGAGCACTATACTTTACCTGTTTGTGTGCACCGCTGGCTCTGGGCTCCGCCATAATCCATATACACGCGCCCCACGTGGTTGCCCTGCATAAGCGTGGGTGCATGTGTGATGTCACACACGCACTTACTGTACTTTACTCCGGCAACCACATGGGGCACGTGTATGTGGATTGCGGCAAAGCCCAGAGTCGGGGGCCGACGCGGACAGGTAAAGTATAGTGAAACAGGTGCCGGGGGGGGGGCGGCAAATTTAATAATAGAGGGACAAGCACCGGGGGCTTCGTCGCATTCGTTGTTCATCCCGATATTGCTCGCTGTTACCGCAGCACACCAAATTGACTATGATGGTCAGACATCTTGAAGCATATCCAATTGACATGCTGGACCTGAAATTGGTCTTGGTTGTTTGAGCATGCACTTGGCGTCACTGATTTTCATCTAACTCGATGAAAATTATCAAATCGAATGGTCGATGGGCTGCCAAGTCACTAGATGCATGGGTAACTTTACACTAGAGAGAGACAAAGAACTGTTGTCATAAGAACATACAGAAGAAAGTGATAAGGGGTGTAGACAAGAGGTAAAGGTAATCAATAAGCTGTATTTAAGCTCCACCGCAATGGACAGAACACGCCACAAGAGGAATCCTTACACTTACACAGACAAGCATCTGCTTAGGTGGGGTTTACAGTGATTCATAATCTTAAACTGTGGAAAGACACAGAAATCTGTTTCCTTCATAGATATTATAGCTTGGATTTTCGGTCATGTGACTTTTATTTGGCTTTAAACGTGAACCGAAGGTCTTTTTATATAAATGACTCATTTAAATTGGATGCTCTAATACTTTATGAGGATGAATCATCGGCCAATGACTATATAGTGATATTCAGCTGTAGGTCAGATAAAACAGTGTTAGTAGTTGTTAGTAGTGTAAGGGTTATGAAGTCATGAACAGCAGGGGCCAGTGACTGGGTACTATGTAAACACAAATGATTCATTGCAAAATATTTACTATAATTCATTTATTAGATAAACAATGAAAGAATACAACTGACAAATTAAATGAGAACAGTTTCATATATGACAAGTACAAATGTAGACCTAAAATGTACAATATAACAGTACATTAAATTTAACATATTTGAAATACTGGCAATGCAAACTTCTCATTTCCTTAAAATGGTCTGAAACTCTGACATAACATTCAATAAAAATGTGTTTTCCTACTTTTTATTATCCATACAGTTTCCAATTTTGCTTTTGTGCACAAGTAAAATGGTCCATTTACAAATGACAAGTACCCAAAGTACAGTTTATCTGCTCTGAAAGCTGCCATAGCATTTTATTCAAGCCAATTTTTATTCTATATTAAGATCTTCTAGTGAGCTGTTCTGAACTGTGCATGCTTGAAGCAGAGAGAGCTTGTTTTCAGTTGTTTACACACAATGTAACAGCATCAGCATGTAAACAAAAGATAAAGTTATCCCCTCTCCTCTATGCTTAAGCTGAAGAAAACTTCCAATGCAGAGCAAAGTGGTGTGTTTAACTGTTTGAATGCTGTTCTGCTACAATTTTTGTAAGAAATATTTTAGAGCAAAGAAGAAATGCTGAGTTTCAGACTACTTTAAGACAGCAACAACAGATATTACACTGATCAGAAGACGTATAAGCCTGTTTGTAGACAAATGCAATAAAACACCATTTATTCAGCAATGACTTCATAAAAAATTATGAAATCCTTTTTTTTTTAATATATATCATATGTTTTAAATGCAGGTATTTAAAGCTGTCCCAATATGAGCTTCCAATAAATTCCTGAACATCAACACTTGCCTTACATCAGTGTAGGGAGAGACCAATATGACTTTACTCTTAGCTCCAGTGATGATCTTGCTGTGTTTTAGTCAACAGGGTGTCCCTGGCCAAGGGAACAAATTATGTCTGACACCTTCCCCATCATCTGTAACAGTAAAGATGATGGAGAGCCCATAGGAAGCTACAAATTAATAGCAGCTTTACCACGGATGGTCACTTAGGGGCACTCGTCTTTACATTCCCATAGGAATGAATGCATGGCACTACCTTCAATGTAGTATATTGAAATTGGCAAATTGACATATGTCTAAAGGTGGCAACACACGATGCAATTTTTTACATTTCTTTTCAATTCAATTGTACAATTACAATACATTTTTCAGATTGATTGTAACATTTAAAAAATCTGACCAATGTACCACACACGTGTTGGATCAGAAAATCCAACACTCCCAATTAACTTATGTCGAATAAAAGGACATCTGATCGGATTTCTTGCTTGAATAAAAAAAAAGCCTTACAATTCTTTAGGGCAACAGATCGTTTTTATCACATTGCCATAAAATTGGATCATTTTGTTGTATCGTGCGCGGGAGGGCAGGGCTACATACAATATACAGCAATATATAGCTATAGGAAGTGTTTCTGATGCTGAAACCAGGAAAATTTCCATAAAAGTGGGTATCCTAAATAAGTTACTGCATTGTACTATATATCACTACAGTGCCTTTATTTCTACAGTGCAATTTAGGTTCATCCTCAGTGTGATTTAGTAAGGTTCTGCTAGGCCAGGGAACATTTGCCTTTCAAATTAGGTCAACCAATGAAGGTAAAAAAAAAACCCTTTAAGGACCACTGTCACGCAAATCTTAAAATGTAAAATATATGTAAACACATACAAATAAGAAGCGTGTTTCTTCCAGAGTAAAATGAGCCATAAATTACTTTTCTCCTATGTTGCTGTCACTTACAGTAGGTAGTAGAAATCGGACATTACCAACAGGTTTTGGGCTAGTCCATCTTTCCATAGGGGATTCTCAGCATGGCCTTTATTATTTATAAAGACACTCCCTGAAAAAGAATTTATACAAAGATGCTGGCCAGCCTGCCTGCTCACCTTACCACTTTTTGGCAGTTAGACAGACTGCCATTCACTAAGTGCTTTTGAAAATAAAGAATACCCTGAGAACCCCCCATGAGGAGATGGGCTAGTCCAAAACCTGTCAGTTCTGTCAGATTTCTACTACTTACTGTAAGTGACAGTAACATAGGAGAAAAGTAATGTATGGCTCATTTTACTCCAGAAGAAACATACTTCTTATATTTATATGTTTACATATCTTTTACATTTTAAGATTTTTGCAACAGTGCTCCTTTAAAAATAGATATTGCCTGTCCCTGGACACAGAGCCGGCCTTTGGGGGGGGCAAGTGGGGCGGTCGCCCCAGGCCCCGCGCTTGAGGAGGCCCCGCGCACCGCCATTCAGAGCCGGCCTAATTTAATATTTATTGCTGGCTGCTGCGGCGGCAGCAGCCGCCGATCGCACTGACCTGATGCGCTTCCTTCCTGTATAGGCTGGAGCGCATCGGCATTTCCTCCTCTGCCCGGCTGCTGGCACCCAGCGAGTGACGTCACGAATGACGTCATATCCATGCGCAGAGAGAGCGCTCCCCGTGGCAGCTGCAGCCCGACCTAGAGCCGACCAGGACTGAGAGTCTGAGAGACTCACTGAGCGAGCCACTGTCTGCAGCAGCCGCCGGACGTATTGCAGAGCAGAGGCCAGGGGACTCAGCTGAGGCACAGCAGATACTGTCCGGTAGGTAGGATTATTTGAGGGGTACATGATTTGGGCGGGGCACTGGGGCTGGCTGGGGGAGCATTATTGTTATTAGTTATGCACTGGGAACTATTTATACTAACTATATACTGGGCGCTGTACTAGCTATATACTAGGCACTGTACTAACTATATACCGGGCACTGTACTAGCTATATACCGGGTACTATACTAGCTATATACCGGGCACTGTACTAGCTATATACCGGGCACTGTACTAACTTTATACCGGGCACTGTACTAGCTATATACCGGGCACTGTACTAGCTATATACCAGGCACTGTACTAGCTATATACCGGGCACTGTACTAGCTATATACCGGGCACTATACTAGCTATATACCGGGCACTATACTAGCTATATACCGGGCACTGTACTAGCTATATACCGGGCACTGTACTAACTTTATACCGGGCACTGTACTAGCTATATACCGGGCACTGTACTAGCTATATACCAGGCACTGTACTAGCTATATACCGGGCACTGTACTAGCTATATACCGGGCACTGTACTAGCTATATACCGGGCACTGTACTAGCTATATACCGGGCACTGTACTAACTATATACCGGGCACTGTACTAGCTATATACCGGGTACTGTACTAGCTATATACCGGGCACTGTACTAGCTATATACCGGGCACTGTACTAGCTATATACCGGGCACTGTACTAGCTATATACCGGGCACTGTACTAACTTTATACCGGGCACTGTACTAGCTATATACCGGGCACTGTACTAGCTATATACCAGGCACTGTACTAGCTATATACCGGGCACTGTACTAGCTATATACCGGGCACTGTACTAGCTATATACCGGGCACTGTACTAGCTATATACCGGGCACTGTACTAGCTATATACCGGGCACTGTACTAGCTATATACTAGGCACTGTACTAGCTATATACCGGGTACTATACTAGCTATATACCGGGCACTGTACTAGCTATATACCGGGCACTGTACTAGCTATATACCGGGCACTGTACTAGCTATATACTGGGTGCTGTGCTAGCTATATACTGGGCGCTATACTAGCTATATACTGGGCGCTATACTAGCTATATACTGGGCACTATACTAGCTATATACTAGGCGCTGTACTAGCTATATACTGGGCGCTATACTAGCTATATACTAGGCACTATACTAGCTATATACTGGGTGCTGTACTAGCTATATACTAGGCGCTGTACTAGCTATATACTAGGCGCTGTACTAGCTATATACTGGGTGCTATACTAGCTATATACTGGGCGCTATACTAGCTATATACTGGGCACTATACTAGCTATATACTGGGCGCTGTACTAGCTATATACTGGGCGCTATACTAGCTATATACTGGGCACTATACTAGCTATATACTGGGCGCTGTACTAGCTATATAGAATAATTAAAATATGTAATGTAATCAAATAGCGAATGGTAGTACCATTGTTTTTTATATTGGTTGGCTTAGTGGCCTTTACCGAACGTAATTGTTTTCAAACAATAATAGTAAGGCGTACTGCATTAAAGGCGGACAAGCCCATGAACGTGGCGATACGGTATATGGCCTACACTTATGGCTCTAGGCCCCGCATGTGACACTCGCCCCAGGCCCCGCATACTCTAAGGCCGCCTCTGCCTGGACACACATTTAATAAATGAATTATGACTATTTTACTTCTAGGAAAGGCCTACACTTTCTTTTTTCTGCTTTCTTTCCTTTTTTTTGCTGAATAAGAACATTGTGAACATAATGCAAAAATACAATAGGTAATATCTTTGTTTAAACACAAAGAATAAAGAATAAGTTATTCTAAATAAGTCTACAAACAGGCTTACAATTGAATATAAAATGTAACCAGTGCAATACAGCAAGGAGTTCCTTCTCCAGGTTTGTGTGCCTTATATGGAATATGTATTGTACTGTATATATTTATCTTTATATGGAAACAAACTAGTGTGCCCACTGCTCTAAGAGATTATTTATTACCCCAGCTTATCAAATGGAATGTTTGCAGCAAGGCTCCAATCAGGTTACAGAAACTGCTGGCGCTTTATAAATCAATAATAATAATAATGTTACAAGATTTAACAACTTACAATGGGACTAAGGCCAGGCGCCCACTTGCGTTTGCAAATCTTTTCCAAAATGCTAAGTGCGGTTTTGCAACTTAAAATTGGAGCGATTTAGAGGAAAGCTATTTTGGGCCCTACTTTCCCCTATTTTATCGCTCCGAAAATACTGAATGCAGGGCAATTGCGATTTCAGCAAATCACTCCTGTGGGATCACCTCCATTAACTTTCATTAGCCTGGCATTTCAGAATCGACAGGGATTCTGAAATGTGGCTAAAAGTGCTGTAGTGGGCTTCTTTCCCATGGTCGGCTGAACTGCTAGTTTGTCAAGCAGTTCAGCGGCCCATCCTCCGGCCACAAGCGCCATTAGGCTGCAATTACATGCAGCTTAATGGAAGCGTTTGGTAACACAGCATGTGTCAAGTTTGACATGCGGTGGCGTCACCCGGGGTCAGAAAAAAAAAACCTCAGGTTACACCTGGGCACGACTACCACTATGCTCAGATACAACTACATGGGGTAGTTGCCAGTTCACCACCTATGCCGAGCACTAGCAAGTACCCAGCCGGTGGATGGGAGCAGCTTATAGGTGGTGAGTTCACCACCAGTTGCTACTTGCGTAAAAAAGACCTTACACGTTAAAGGTGTCCATAAAAATAATTTTTCCCTGGTGTAGAAAATGACATGTTGTGCATGATCCATGTTCAGCTGATATGCCCCCAATCATAGGCCCTTTGATGTTGAGTGTTCAGCCAACACACCTCCAAGAATAAGCCCATAAGGGTGCATGTTTAGCTAAATCAGGCCAGTGACCATAGCTGATATACTGCTAGGTTTCAGGCAATGATGATCAGCTGAGATGCCTCTAAGCTCAGGCTGCTATTAGCAATTAGCAAATGTTAATATATTACGCCATAACTTTCTGAATGTTATCTCACAGTTATGGGCTTATTAACACATGTTCCATATATGCAGCACATATGTTGCTAAGAACACAGCTAATTCAGAAACCTGGAATGAAATACTGGATGGGGAAGAACTCCTTGCTGGTAAATAGTCAGTCTAGATAAGCTGTTTTGAAACAGAGTATAAAAATAACAGTTACACTGTATGCAAAAAGTCATAAAAATATGTTTTTTTAAATAGGGCAGTGTTGCTATAGTGGAATTCCAGCCCAAATTATTATTTTGTATAGACTATCTCTCCAAAATTATTTAATTGTGGCAAAAAAGATTTTCAGCTTTTATCACTGTAATGGTGCCCATACACGGTACCATAAAAACGTACGTTTTTCCCGTTAATTTGACGATTGAATCAAATGAAAGTCAAAAATAATATTTTTTTAAGACAAACAATTTCCCGTTTTTATCAATTAAAATCCGTTCGGGCATGTTGGAAAAATCTTTATATTTGGTCTAACGGAATAATCAAACAAAATTATCTAATCGAAAAAAATTGTAAAAGTTGTACCATGCATGGGCAGCATTAGAGAGATTTTTCTACTTTCTATAAACTTCCCAATAGGAAATAAGCAGCAACATAAACCTAACACAGTCAGGAATTAGTTAATCTAAATATATACAGTATCCAAAAACAATTTGGCTGAAATGGCGCTTTCACATGCATGTTGCTAAGTCACAAAATATATTTTACCACCACTTATAAATGATGCTTAGCTTACATGCTCTTCCTTATAACTAACATATTTGTAACTACTAATCATTCTAAAATCACTAGAATAAGCACATTATTGGCGGCTAGGTATGGAGATTTTACAATGAAAGAAACATGTAAAAGAATAGTGCAAAGTGACAGAAAGCTCTACCAACTAGCCAGAGTGCATCTGTAAGTTAAATGAAATTGGCTCCTGGTTTCAAGAAAAAATATCCTTATCTTGATCGACTTTTTGCATTTGCAAACCTGTGTAAAACAGCCTTCGTCATGATGCTGTTACAATGTCTCAAGATACAGCTAATGATTAAAGTGTAACTGTCGGACATAAAATCAAAAATCAATTCTTTATTTTTATCTGGTAAACAAGTAATAAGGATGCTAACCAGGCAATCAAAAAGTTAAAATCTCTGTTACTTTTCTTGTTTATAAATGATCATTCCCCAGTTTACCTGACTCTTATTTGGTACGTTGCCGCACAAAGGAAGTGGCAGGGCATGCTGGGTTGTCTTTTTTTGCTTCTTTATTTCCCCTCAGACTAACTAATGTACAGAAGCAAAAAAGGACAACCCAGCATGCCCTGCAACTTCCTTTTTGTGTACCAAATTTTGTGTGTACCAAATAAGAGTCAGGTAAACTGGGGAATGATCATTTATCAACAAGAAAAGTAATAGCGATTTTAACTTTTGGATTGCCCTGTTAGCATCCTTATTACTTGTTTACCAGATAAAAATAAAGAATTGATTTTTGATTGTATGCACGACAGTTACACTTTAAGGCAAATAGGTTTGCTTACACAGTATTGAACCTTGACATTAGTTTAACTATGTTAAAATTATGGCTGAGGTTAATTTAAAGTAGATCTATCTATTTTACATTGAATAAAAGGCTAAGCAAAAATTATTACACCAGGAATTCCAACACAGCAGCCTCTCTATGCCAAATGTACACTTTGAGACCCTTCTCGAAGCATAGAAATATCTGCAATACATTTGAGCAGTAATTCATAATGAACAGCAATTTTTAGTGTAGCTTTTCTAAAACCAATAAAGTAAATGTCCCTTGTTTTGGATGTGAGGTCATTATGGATAGGTAGGGTAGATTTAGTGAGAGGCTTTACTTAGTGTTACAAATACGGAAGTACTTAGTTACCTTTACTAATACTATTGATGAAAGATTACTGTTACAGTTGCTGCTGTTAGGCACACTCAAGAACAGCCACAACTAGCTGCTGTCATGTTGCATAGCTGTCAACAGCTGCATTGGATAACATTAGCTTAATTGAGAAAAGTTGTCAGTAGGGTTATTAGTGTAGAGTGCTATTAGTAAAAGGGTTAAGAGGTTAAGATTATATCTATTGAGTGGCTTGGTTAGGGTGCATGGTCACTTCACTGTTATTGTTAGGGAGTAATATTAGCATTAGGAAAAGGTCAGGTGTAGAAGTTAGTAGTGGGCTGGGCTTGAGAGCTAATGCCGCTATCCTGTTCCAAAACCACATGCTGCTCCATTGCTAGTGCTGTAATCCAACATAACAATAATCATGTACTTTGATTTCTGTACTTTCTATCAGTGGTGCACGTGATTATGAGTAACTCGTGATCACGAGTTGTTTTTGGATCACGAGGTCGTAATCGGCAATCGTGATCGGCTCTCAATCACGGATGCCGATCACGAATGCACTCGTGATTGCACTCGTTACCTGACTCGTGATAACACTAGTTGGTATTCGTGATTGAAAACCCGCCGACTTTAGCGGTTAATAGCATAACCCCCTTGCATGCTAGAAACACCAAATTTGCCATTTAAGAAGTGGGAACTAGAGGAAAAAATGTTTTCAAAAAGACCTTTTAGTTTTTGAGAAAATGGATTTTAAAGTTTCAACGGAAAAAAGTATACATTTAAATGCGGTAAATGACAGTTAATGTATTTACTGCATTTAAATGTATACTTTTTCCTTGGAAACTTTAAAATCGATTTTCTCAAAACTATAAGGTCTTTTTTTCCCTCTTGTTCCCACTGATCTTCTTAACATATCTGGCAAATTTGGTGTTTCTAGAATGTAAGGGGGCTTTGCTATTAACCGTTAAAGTCAAATAGTGATCACGGCCGTGATCATGGATATCACTTTTCACGATCACGGCATATCCGGATTTCGATACTGCTGTGATCGGATTTACTCGAATCCGTGATTGAGGCTATCCGAGCACCACTGCTTTCTATAAAATTTGGTTGTGTAACAGTGGAAACAATGGTAAATGGTATTGCAGATATCACTTTTATGCAATGTAAATAGATAATTATATTTATGTAGCTACCATTTTTCTGCTGATCTTTATAAATATAACTGACATCCTTAATTTACATGTACTAACATGCCTACTTGGCTTAGTGTAACATTATATAATAATTGAATTGTCTTTTTTAGCTTCTTGCTATGTTATTAGCTTAATAACTCATCTTGCTGTTCCTAGGAACCGATTCATCCTATTACTTTTCAGTGCAATATAATTTGCTATAAATTACAAATAAACTCTATGACAAGTCAACATCCATAAATTATTAGCATTTTTCGAGTGCTATATCAATAAATGCTAAGACTAATACAAAAATAATAATTTACGCAATAAATGTAAAATGTATAGCATTTAGGCACAGGGGTTATAATTTGGATAAGAGAATGATATCCTCCACAACTCCCGAAGGCCAAGTAGTTGACGGCAGTGGTGTTCATTCTCCTTTACATTCTGTGAAAAAAATAACAAATATATTTTTTTTGCTTCAAAAGCGCAAACTGGGATTGCAAAGCTTAGTATGGAGTCCAGTCATGCAGCAATTTTACATGTAATTTTAACCATTTTTATTGCTCTACTGGGTCTCAAAATAGTGTATTATGCTATATGTATATTATAATACCTGGGGTGCTGCTTTATACAATATACACTGCCACAGCCAGAATGATATATTTGTCAGATCATATAAGTAGTTAAAAGGTAAGTCCACCATTTATTAAAGAACATCTTTCTACACAAGCAAATTTGTTATTTAAAAAGAACCCGAGGTGGATCTTTCGGGGGGCAGATGGGACACAGAGCCTGGTTCTCTGCCTAATGACATGGCTGTGTCCCCCAACCGCCGATCTCTGCCCACCCACCGCCGCGCTGTAGCCACCCCGAGTTTAGCGATAAGATAAGCTAACTCGGAGGTAAACACAGGGGTGAGGAATTCCCTGTTAAAAACTCCCACCAGGAGCATTCCTACAGGGTTTCCTGAGTTGCCATTGGGCAGCTCTCTCCCACTGGCCACGCCTCCTGCCGCTCCCCCGCCTCCCTGCATGCTATAAGAGACAACACAGTCTCTTAGTGTAGTGTCGTGACCCAGGGGTCATGCAAGTGATAGTGGGCCATTACGGCTACCTGATCTGCTCAGCCTTGCGGATCAGGTAGCCTACTTTTTTTTTCTTTTTTGAGCCCACCTTGGGCTTTCTTTAAAGAAACTACAATTTTCTCGGCCAGCTGTCCCAAATGTACATTGCAGATCCATTCCTTCTTACACATGCTATGGCAGTGTCCACGCGTAGTGGACTTCAGGAAACAAGTGGTAGACTTTCTACATGACCACATGAGTTCTCCTGCTTCACTCGACAACAAACTATGTATCCTAGACATTACTGAGGAAGCTTTGTCAAACTTTGTCTCCATATTTACAGCAGTGACCCATTCATATGCACCACTGGGGATGCTGTACACAGTAATAATTCCCACTTTTTCCACTTTCCACTTCTAGGAAGAATGTTTTTTTCATACCATTACATGGCCCGTGCCAGAGGACAAACAGATATGGTTAACGTCTGAGGAAATATAGTTATGACCAGCATCAGAGCACAAAAAGGTATGTCTAGCTATGTATGTCTGTGTATTATGGCTAAAATAAACCTGTTATTTTGAAAAAAAACAAAACAAAAATTAGATATTTATCTTGGTAGAAAGAAACCTTTAGATCTTCCAAAAGCTTACCATGTCCTCCTCCCAACCACCGATCCAACACTGGACCCTCTGGAAGTTTGCTGTTGTGCTTTCGTCCAAGAACGAGCACAGCCATTCATGGATGAGAGCGTGACCGTGCATTGACAAGGCCCTTGCTGGAGAGGTTCAGGGGCTCCAAGCACTGCATGGGGGAGTCAAGGGGGATGGGGGAAGCCTCTGTATTATCCAGAGGCTTTCCTCTGCTAAGGTAAGTACCCATTTTGGGCATTTATTTCTCTTCTGGTTTTCATTTAAATGAAATGTGTACATTAAGGTTCTCACTGTAGCTTGCTTTACTAATGTGTATGTTCTATATATTAACAAAGAAGACTGCAGAATGGATAGTCTGAGAATAGGTTATATGCCGCGTGACAATGATCTTCTGTAGCTCACCTGGTGATTAGTGTTCTTGCTGTGTCCTCTATGCATGCTGTGCCTGGGCATTTTGCTTGCAAGTTGTTCAGTGGTGGAGGCAGGAGTAGTCTGCTAAAGCGACAGGAAACATCATCAGTACAAAAGTGCTGTATACAGGCTGTATATTCTAGAAACTCATTGTCATCAAAATAAATGTATGGTCTTCCTAAATCTATTTTATACCATGTGCAATGAGGTCTTCTGCATTCCTGTATATTTAGGAGGAACTCATATGATTTCATGACCTGATGAAGAAGGGCAACTGCATTACCACAGATGATGCCCAGGAGGGTTGTGGATGCATCTGTGATGCGGGTCAGTTTGTATTTAGAGTAGTCCTCCATCATGCAAATTTTTATTTCAGAGAGACACCCTTATATTTTGGTGCTCTGTATTTAGTGGGCTTGGGAGATACACCACTATACCCAACACAGCTCTCCTTTAGGATTTGCATCCGTGAGTTCCTATTTATTTCATGGGTCTGTACAGTTCATACTCCCTTCCTAAACTCTGCCATTGGGTTTAGGTATAAGTGTCCCATAGGTATACTTGCTGTAAACCATTGTCTGTATTTTGATGTACTCCATGCTTGCTTCTTAATATGTACAGCGCCACAGAATATGTTGGCGCTTTATACATCAATAATAATAATAGGTACAGGGTGGAGGTGCTCAAAAAATATAGCTTCAGTGACAAGGCAATCGTTCTGCTACTATAGTTATAGTTACATCCCTGTTCTAAAGGCCCATACACACGTCGGATTTCTGCGAACGACGGGTTGTTTGAACATCCCGTCGTTCGCCCGCTAAATCAGGCGTGTGTACAGACTGTCGTTCGCTTGATAAGAGTGAGTTTGAGCGATCCGCCCTTTTGGGCAAAGATGCATTGATTCTTCTACTTTCTATCAAATCCTAAACAGGAACAATAAGCATAAATATTTCAAAAACAATTTTATCAGACTTAAAGAGAAACTCCGACCAAGAATTGAACTTTATCCCAATCAGTAGCTGATACCCCCTTTTACATGACAAATCTATTGCATTTCACAAACAGACCATCAGAGGGCGCTGTATGACTGATTTTGTGATGAAACCCCTCCCACAAGAAACTCTGGTACCGCGGTACTCTGGGCAAACTGCCACAATGTAACAATGTTCACAGACAGGAAATGGCTGTTTACAGCTGTCTCCAACGGCCAAAACAGCTAGCAGCAGCTACATAACCTGCCCACAGTAAAAATGTCACCATGTAATACATGTCAGAATGTGAATCTGGGAGAGGAAAGATTTTACAATGAGCAAACACTGACTAAATCATTTATACATAATTATGGTAAAAATGAAGCACTTTTTTTTATTACATTATTTTCACTGGAGTTCCTCTTTAAGCCGAGATCATCGATTATCCCAATTAGTAAATTATCATACCCAAAAAACAAATCTCTCCACATTAACAAATTAAGTACAAATTCTGCCACCTGTTCATCCTTCACAGAAGTTCCAGCAAGGCGAGAAAAGGACGTTAGGCACCATGTCCCCTAACACACTTTATGGCACCGCTACAGCCTTCAGTAAACCCACGGCAGCAAGGTACAGTGCCAGGCTTAGTTTTTTCCTTTCTCTGCTGGATTACAAACTGTGTACATACTATCTAAATCTCTATGTTCCAAAGAACCTAAGCTCTGAACTCTCTTCACGCTGGGGACAAGCATGGACAACTCTCACTTGAAGCCAACTACCTTATTAAAGCGTTTGAATGAGTAGGCTGTATTTGTTAAAGAGCTTAACTGGTAGTGCCAACATCATGTGAGAGACAGCCTTTCATTTTGTGCTGAAAGACATGGGCATATTATGGTAACTAGGCTTAATAAATGTTCAGTTATGAGCTAAAACCTCATATTATAAAATAGAGGAAAAAAACATAGCACAAAGGAAGTGAAAGGCTGTTTTGGTGTATACATAACATAAAGGCGTATACAGCTAGGAAATAAGGGCCCATTCAAACTTTTTATTACACAGATTTACTCCTGCACCTATTTTTTTCTGTTATTACTTAGAATTGGAGACTCTGCACTATTACAGCTCAGCACAGAGTCCCTGTACTGAGTTACAGTGTCTTATGCTAGGTACACACTATGAAATTTTCTGGCATATTTACTGTCAGCAGGGCCGGCCCTAGACTTTTTGCCGCCTGAGGCAAAGCCGCTCTGGGGGGCCGCCGAGCTGGAGGGGTAGCTGGCAGGACGGGGGTATTGGGCCTAGCGGCGGGGAGGGGGGTCGGACCCCCCCCTCCCTCTCCTGGGTCCCCCAATCTGCGCTCCCCTCCAGCCTTAAATAGAAGCAGCCGCTATTTGTAAATTTGTAAGAGGCACGGGCGGGGAGGACTCACCTCTTCCCAGCGTGCGCTCCACTGACGTCACTTCCTGCAGCGTTGCAGGAAGTGACGTCAGTGGAGCGCACGCTGGAACGAGGAAGAGGTGAGTCCTCCCCGCCCGTGCCTCTTACGAGTAGCTGCTGCTTCTATTTAAGGCTGGAGGGGAGCGCAGATCGGGGGACCCTGGCGAGGGAGGGGGGGTCCGACCCCCCTCCCCGCCGCTAGGCCCAATACCCCTGTCCTGCCAGCTACCCCTCCAGCTCGGCGGCCGGCTCCCCGCACCCACGGATGGGCGGGTGCCGCCCCTGGAAATTTGCCGCCTGAGGCAAAAGTTTCACCCCGCCTCATGAGCGGGCCGGCCCTGACTGTCAGATCAATTATTTCCAACATGTCCGATCTGATTTCCGATCGATTTCCAACCAATTTACGTTCACTTCCATAGGAAATCGATTGGAAAATCATTGAAGGTCGATTGGAAATCAGATCGGACATGTTGGAAATAATCGATCTGGTAAATCTGCCAGAAAATATGTGTGTACTTAGCATAAGGCTCTTCTACAGCCATTCCTAACCCTTAGCAACAACCCTAAAGATAACTCTCAACTGAGATGTAAAAGCCCCAGAACCCAACAGCATTACTAACCCTGCATCTTAAGTGACTGAACCATTGTTTTAGGCCCGGTTCACATTTGCGTTTTTTCACGGATCCGGACATCAGGATCAGGTAAAAGCTAGTGTGCTGTAAAATGTCCGTTTTCTATTTGTTCCTGTGTAGCTGCAAAACTTTTCCGTTTCCAGTTTGCTGGGCACGTCGGGCCAGGAAATTAGGTCCTGCAGCATTTTTTTGTCCGTTGAGCGGAATGGACAACGGATCCGTACAAGCGGATGGATGTGAACAGATCCATTGGTTTAACATTGAATCCGTTCACATACCAGTCCGTTTGTACAGTATACGTTCCGTTCCCGTTCCACTCACCGCTAATGTGAACTGGGCCTTCCTCCTGTAAAGTGCTTGTAATATGCCTATCAACAATTTAGCCTTAAAATGTTCGTACAATACATACTGCTTGAAAATGTACAAAGATTTGAAACTGCAGAGTCTTAATGGGTCTTCATAGTACTGTTTGAGTATCACAACATAATTTGGCCTGTATGTTGAGTTGCTTTCGTATATACAGCATGTAGTAGTGAACCACATACTTACTACCCTACAGTTTTCTTGGAGTAGTAGACGTGTTGTATCATTTGCTGCCATGCTTTTCTGCATCATGTTCTGTGCTTGTAGATAAATACTAGGCACAATGTATTCAATTACGTCTTTCTAGAAGATAAAATGATTAAAGTGCAAAAATAAATATTGTATCATTGAAGCCATTTTCAAGCACATTTCTCAAACATCATACTTAAAGTGGACCTGAATTAAAAAATGTAATAATCCAATGAATAAATCCAATGAATAAATCCAATTAATAAATATTAGTACTCTAATGAAAATAAAAGAATACAAGTGTTATTTTACTTTACAGACATACAGACGTTACAACATAACAGTCATTTTTATGCCTGCTTGGTGGAGTGCATCTCTATATGCTTGTTGGCATGTGTCAATTGCCAGCCAGCTCCTTCCTCCAGCACCTCCTCTTCCTCCTTAATGAAAGAATCAAAGACTGGAATGATCTGCTTCAGACTGTTGTGCGGGTGGCACGGTGGTGTAGTGGATAGCACTCTACCATGATCATATCTCAGGCAGTGCACTATCTTCATGGATTTTGTAGGTTCACCCTGTGTTTGTGTGGGTTTCCTCCAAACAATCCAGTTTCCTCTCACAGTCACATCTCAAAATCATACTGGTAAGTTAACAGTTTCCAACCTATAAACTGGCCTTAGAGTGTGGTATGGACCGGAGCAGTGCTTTTCAGCGCTGCTAGATTTGGGCGCAGCCAGCGCCGCCATAGACTGTAATGGGAATCAGTCTATAGCGGCGCTCAGTGAGTAACGTCGGCTCCGTCAGAAGACGGAGCCGAAGTTGCTTAAAAAACACAATAATTAGGCCTCCAGCAATCGCTGGATGCCGAATTATTTCATTCCCCCACTATCCATGTCGGCTGGAGGGGGAATAGTAATTAAAATGGCCCGGACTTATGCAGAAGCAGGATCAGCCATATACCGCTGTATCCTGCGCCCAAGTCTACCGGCGCCGATTTCAAATGTACTCGGTATGGACGTAGAGTATGACTATTGTAAGAATTCGAGGGACAGTTAGTGAAATGACTGTGTACTTTACCGTAGTATAATGTGCTGTAATAAATGTCAGGGTTAGGCTTTTCCTTCACCTTACAGAAATCTATCAGTAGTTTAATAAAAGTGAACCTATAATGGTGGACATATAATTTCTCCCTTTCTTATTTATTTCAGACATCTAAAGTGATTCTGAAGCATATTTTAAAATTAAAAAAACAGATACTCACCTATGGAGAGGGAAATCTCTGGGTCCTACAGAGCCTTTCCATTCTCCTGCCGGTCTGCTCGTTCTCCCGCAGGCTCCTCCATTTCAATCTCCCCCCCCCCCCAACTCGGAAGGGAGCAGTCCACGACCAATTGGTTGTGGACTGCTAACGGGGGAGCCGGAAGGGGGGGACGCAGACATCGAGAGGAGAATGGGAAGGCTCTATAGGACCCAGAGCCTTGCCTCTCCTTAGGTGAGTATCTGTTTTTTTTATTTTTAAAAAATGCTTCAGACTCCCTTTAAGCAGTTTCTACTTCCCTGCCTATAATATTTATCTGATCACCGCATTCCTTAATGAGCAAAGAACTCAGAACAAGCATGTATGTCTTCTGTTGTTGCAGGTCAGTAAATCCATGGGATTTCCATAATATCAGGGAGCTAGTCATTTATGACAAAAGACAAAGGTGCCTGTATTACCGAGAGTCAGTTTCAGTCTAAAATGGACCTGAACTCAGAACTTCCTCTCTGCTCTAAAACATACACAACAGCATAATGTTACAGCTGATAAAAATCCTGCAATAAACTCCTGCTTTCATGGAGGCAGACATATACTTAACATCCTGTGTTTACCAATTAGCTCTCTGCCATGGCATCAGATGACACAGCTGAAGCGATCAAATTACAACTTGTGATTAGTCACAGGTGAGGGGGAATTAGACAGGCTAAACTCTCTGAATACATACAGGGTGCATTTCTCTATGGTTTCCTTCTGTCCTGTGCAAGAGTTCAGGTCCACTTTAAGAAGAGTTTTAAAAAAGAAGTTACCAGCTGGGGTCCAAACTTTAGGGCCCGTTTCCACTTGTGCGGTGGGAATCGCAGCGGAAAAAATTTGCATGCGGATTTCGCATGCGATTGAATGCGAATCTTCAAGCGAATTCGCATACGATTTTGCATGGATGATGATGTATGCGAATTTAACCATGGCAGTACCTGTGTGCTTTTCCATTGTTTCTATGCGAAATCGTATGCGAATTCACATGAAAATTCGCATGCCAAAACCGCATGCAACTTTTCTATTAAATACATTGTATGCGCATCGCATAGCGGTATGCGGTATGCGAATTCTGATGGCTCTGTCGTGCAGATTTTTTCTGCACAGAAAAACGCCTAGGATTTCTGACAAATGGAAACAGTCCCATCCACTTGTATTGTCTATGCAAGTCTGCATGCAGGAAACGCATGCAGATTCGCTCTAGTGGAAACGGGCCCTCAGACCTGATATTAAATACATTAAAAATTAGCTCTCTGAACACCATGGTCCCCGGTCCTTTAGCCAGTGTTTTCTAAGTTATAATATATTGAAATGTCCCTTTGCATGCACACATACTCTTGGATGTTTGAAACAAACAAAGGTAGGTCCACTTCAGTTTGGTATATCAATTCCAATATGTCAGTGAACACTACACACCCTGCTTCACATGCATTTTCTGCCCCATCACAGCTTATCAAAACCTTCATTGACCAGAAATATGAACTGGCAGCATGAGTCGCATGCTTCAGAGAAAAATAGAGGCAAGAATGATATGGGAAACTGGGATGGTTAATGATATGCAAATAATTCCAAGCTGATGCAGGATTACAAAAATTATGTATTCTAACTATACAGTTTGAAAAAGGCCTAACTAAATTCCACCTTGGTGGGATCCAATTGCTCAGTTTACAAGCTGCATACATTTACTTGGTAAATTTGCATAATCCTGCCTCAACTCAGAATTATTTGCATCTCATTAATGTGTCTTTTTACAAAGTTGCTGTCTGCTGAAGGTTTATAAGTTTTGCCAAGAGATAGGCTGCCATTTATAAGATAGGATATTGTGTTTCTGCTAAGCATGTGTTCAGAATAATGTTACAAACAGGAATGAGCAAAACTGAGTTTCACCTTCCTGGAAACTGAACAGGAATGTTAGTGAGTGTGGCTACAGCAGAGAAGGTTAACTCACCTATGTCGCCACCTCTTTTTCCGCTGTGCTGTATGCTGCTCTCCATATTCCCAATACTCCCCCCTTCACAGCCAGAAGTCAGAAGGATGGAAAGCAGTGTGAAGCGCAACAGTCAGAAGCGGCATAGGTAACATAACCTATAAACTGTGGCCACTAACAGGCCAGATCAGATCTGCTGAAGGTAAAACTCAGTTTAGCTTAGCACTTGGCCACCCCAAGTTACAAAGGGCTTCATTCACTAAACTTAGCGCAGCTTAACAGTGCGAGTTGTCTGCTGCTAGTGTATCCGTGCGCCTTAAATCATCAGTGTGCCTGCATGCTACGTGCGCTATTGGCAGTGTAGCATGCATAATCTGGGAGCGGGTACTTTGCACATGCTATACTGCTGAATTGCAGCATAGCAAACGCTAACAAAATAACGTGGCCCCACTCCCCCGCCCTGAGCACCAGCGGGTCTAGTCACAATAAAATATCTTAAACCCACACTCTGATTGGCCCAATAGCCTGTCTGTCACGTGACAGACAGCCTATTGGCCAATCAGAGTGTGAGGATCAGGTCCTTTAATGTGACTGGACCCACTGGTGGGAGGAGTGGAGCCACATTATGTTGTTAGCGTTCCCTATGCTGCAGTACAGCAGGATAGCGTGCGCAGAGTGCCCGCTCCCCGATTACACACACTACACTGCCAATAGCGCTCGTAGCATGCAGGCACACTGATTTAATGCGCGTGGATTCACTTGTGCGCGATAACGCGCGCTGTTACGCCGCGCTGTTTAGTGAACCAAGTCCAAAGTGATTAAAATTGCTCTGGATGCAGTTAATCTAATCAGTTCGAGGCTAAAGCACACTTGCCAGTGCTTTAGCCAGCGTTTGTGTTTTGAAAAATGTTGTTTGCCTTGATTTTGAAAAATTCTGGTGATTTTTCTGCAATGTTGCTGCAATTGTCATTCAAGTGAATATGAGTGTTTTTAAAAATGCAAACGCTATGCAAAACGCTGGCAAGTGTGCCTTAGCCCTTCTGCTCAGTTCCCATTGCTAACTATCCATTCACACAGAGCAGAGCAGACCAGAACAGTTTAGTGTCCACTCCACTCCGTTTTATCATCACATTCACATCCGGGGGCAGATGCATTGCACCATAGGCGCTCGTTTGGAAAAATCTAGCAGGTCGGGATTTTTAAAAAATTGGATCCACTCCCTGCATTGCTAGGAGCTGCAAAAAACGTACTAAATGAGTACATTTTTTGGAACAAGTCGGAACCAAGCCTTAGTTTCCAAAACTATGCTGTGTTCTAACTCTTCTCCACTCTGATTTTTTTTTACTACTATCTATACTCCTATGGCAGACATTAACTACATTTCCTGTTCTGAATTACTAAGGTTGAAAGTATTCTACAAAACAAACAAAACTGTGACTGGAAATCAAATGTAAAGTCGATATATATGAATGACCAAGTGGACAGTACTGCCGGTGGCTGCACACTCCAGTACAACACCTGGCCACAATGTGAGCATAGCCTGTCTACATGGAGACCACACCTCCCAACTTGTTAAGATGAGAGAGACACTTTAAAACACGCCCCTGCCAAACCCCTAGTCACACCCCTAGCGTATGCATTCCACTAAAAATGCATAATTCATTTAGAATCAAAACCACACTGCTCCTTTCTATCATTAGTAGTCATCATTTTTCTTCATATTAACATTTGAAATAAAGAAATATATCAATTTAAAGGATGGGAATTACGTTTTGGAGTCAGTTAAACACGTTTCAGTAGAAAAATACATATATTCAGTATACAAATACTGTACATATATTTACATCGATCTGTACATACATTTCTGTACATCAGTCCAGAAAGAGGGACACATGAGAAGGAAAGAGGGACAGAAGGATTGGGTTACCAAAGAGGGAATGTCCCTCCAAAAAAGGGACACTTGAGATCTATAAAGGAGACCTCTGTGTTTGATGCAACCACAAGCTCAATCCACAACAGATTTGAGAAGAAACTAAATATAAAACTTACATAGTGTTCTGTAAGATTAAAATATTGAAATCCCATTGTGTCGTTGGTCTTTTTCTAGAATGGAAAAAAGAAAAACAGCATTAGAATGACTTCTTAGTGAGGAACAATGACATATTTATCCTAAAGTGCCCTACTTTTACAATTACCACTAAATCGTTCTGCGGCTTATAAAGCTTTACAGTGTAAAAAAAAATATAAAATGGCAAACAAACACTATGGGCCTATTTCCACTGGGTACCGCGTTAGTTTCCAAATTGGATGTAGCACCCATGCTGCTGCAAAGCCACAGCCGATTCACTATAGCCCAGTCATGCATGTAGAAATGGATTATAATGAAATGGGCCCCTAGGCAGGATAGCAGTTTTTGCCCCCCGCTAAGGGTCTTCTAGTTTTTTGGGGGTAAGATTTGGTGGGAGCTTGCATCCACTGAAACTGGCTCTGCATGCATGGCTATAGGGATTGTTGAAAACTGCTGCATGCTGTCCAGAATCACAGCGGCATGCGCTTCAGACAGCAAGCTATTGTCTGCATAGGCAGCGTAATGGGCCCTAAGACTGTATCAAGATAATCTACTATACCTGACTGGTCCACCTACCAAAGTATTCCCGATTGAGATGCTGAAGGTGATTGTATTAGGAGATGGTTTACAGCCCTTAGTTATTTCCTTTAGCAGAGAAAAGGGAAACATGAAAAATAAATAAAATACACTTGTACTCCTACAGAAATTGAATTCATTAGATCAGATGATGTTGTTGAATCCCTACAATATTATGTAGTGTAACACAAATTACCACATTGTTGTATAGCCATATGATTCACCACTCACAATATCATGCATGCTGTAATGTCACATGTGTGGCATTTGTTGCTGTGTGATGCAGAATGATTGACCAAAGGTGAAGCTCTCTCAGTGAAGTATATACTTACATCTTTTAGTGTGTGATAAATGCTGTTCCGATAATGCTCAGAAAGGGGGATTTTCTCTGGGGAGGGACGAGCTTTGATGAGACATGTGAGCAGACTTAGTCCAAGTATCACAGTGATGCTGATGCTGAGCCTGTAAGAAGCTGCAGAAGGGTCACATGTCAGTACCTGCATTTCTAGTAGCAGTATCTGTGTAGTGTAAAGAGCACACCGGCACCCTGATAGCTCACCCATGATTTAAGGTCCTGATGTGATCTCTCTGCCATGCACTCAGAAAAAGCCAAGGCTTATATACACCTTATAACGCCTACATTATTGCCTGGCTGTGACTAATCGCTGTCTGTCTGTGTCATACAAATAATTTGAATGTATTTTCTCTTCTTTAGGGTATTGTGTGTGTCTTTTTTTGTGAGAAGTGACTCAGTTCTTATCTGTTTATTTTAGAGGGGGACTGGGACATGTCATAGAGCCTCCTGAGTGGTACCTGCAGTTTTATGCTACTGGCATTGAGCTACAGCTTGCTCGGAAGATCCCATGTGCAGACAGATTTTATTGGTGCATGTTCAAAGTAGGTAATGGTTGTAGAGCAAATAGGACAACTTGTGTTTTGTACACAATGGGCATGTTGCTTTTATGGTGCCTTCCACACCAATATTGCGCTTCTGCAGTGTTGAAGGCTCACCTCACTGGTGCAAATCTTGTCCTCCTTCAGTGTCCAGCGTCACTGTGAGTGCTTCTACCATGTGACACTGGCGCATTTAGCGACCTCACTACATGCGCCGGTGTCAGATGGTACGTGCGCTCACGGTGACGCTGGACAACGGAGGAGGAGCAGGCAATACATCCCTCTCTGATCAGATTCGACAAGAGAGGGATCTATCTAATGGTCAGTCTGGTGTCAGATTGACTAAAGCTGGTCATACATCACTCGATGTATGGCCAGATAGACCATTAGATAGATCCACTGGGATCTATTGCCTGGCCACACACTGCACAGCAATTTCCAATAGATTTCGGCATGAAATCTATTGGAAATTGTCCTTGTGCCGCTGCCTCACCAGTCGCCCCCTCCCTCAAGTTTAAATCCCCCCCCAGTCTTGCCGGTGCTCAGTATAAAGTCTCACTTCTCCACCGGCATGACTCCTCATCTCCTTTGGTGTTCGGCATCCCCAATACCACCATTACCACGTGACTCACAAGCATGTTTTGTGATTTTGAACGGTGATGGCGGACACAGGCTGATAGGTCAGCCTTCACGAGCATGTGCGGCGGACTATACACTTGGAGGGACACCAGCCAGTGGTCTGTTGGGTCCATTGGTCATCCCAACATTGAACGCCACTACTGCCACGTGCCCACGATTGTTTTGCTCGATCATTCAACCAATTTCAGCTGGAAATTGATCGATAGATTGGTTGAGTGGCCATGTTGCAGTACCAATTCTCTTCCAATTCGATAAAATCATCAAATCAGAAGGTTGATTGGACCGCAATATCAAGTAATGTAAGGGCATCCTAATGTATAGCCACCATTACGTACCTGTTCAAAGTATATTCACTCTTCTGTAAACAATTGATAGCGATAGATAGATACGTATTCTATATAAACAGTTGTAAAAGTAAATACAACACATAATGGATATGATATAAGCTGCATTACTGAAGAGTACATTAAAGGGGTTCTGTAGGGTATTTTAAAAACAAAAACTGACACTTACCTGGGGCTTGTATCGGCTCCCTGCAGCTGTCTTGTCCTGCGCCATCCTCTACGATCCTCCGTTCTCCTGCCGCCGGTCACCGTCCAATTATTCCTCTAACTAGACGAATGCAACTGCGCCTACGTGGTCGCGCGTGTCCTCGCTCCCGCTCGCATCTCGGGGAGTTTCCTGCGCAGGCGCAGTATGAAGAAACTTCATACTGCACCTGCGCCGGAAGCTTCCGGAGGCACGAGCAGGAGATAGGATTTGTTTTTGTTTTTAAAATACCCTACAGAACCATTTTAAGAGTAGTAATTTGCAAAGCAGGTTTTTTGAGCCATAGCAGTAACACTATAGTGCGCACCCCATGCAACGGTAATTTGGGGTTCTGGTGATCACCGAACGCCAAATTACATCTCCCTCCGAGCTGCTTTAATTTACAGGGGGAATAGTAATTAATGCCAGCAGAGTAGCAGCAGGGTGAGCCGTCATTCGGTAAACCTGCCGCCCAGCACACCCGTGGCAAAATCATATGTACAGAGTAATATATGATATGGCTTAAACCTTTATCCATAGACATTAAATAATTACAAACAACGCAAACCCATAAGCCACCTCTAGAATATGTTTCTAGCACAAGACATTTATAGATGTTTTATTCTTCAGCTGTTCACAATTGAGTGCTGATCAAGCTGTTGTTATACACATGCCAGATTTTTGATATGTAACACTAAGGGTGAATACTTTTCTATCTTTGTGATTTAAATCTTCCTGTTAAGAAATGTGAGTACAACACAGTACCGTAGGTGTGCCATACAGCACAGCACATTAAAATGTGGTCCTGGAAAGCGTACGAATCATCACCACTAGAGGGAGCAGTGACTCCAAGCACTGTACTGTCGCACAGGATGAGATCAGGTACTTGAGTTCCTGTGAATTGCTATGTCAGATTTGTTATTATGATGATTCAGCCAATTCATCATATTACAAACACAGGGTGATGTCATCAAGTCTCTAGGCGTCTGTAAGTTGTGCAGCTACAGCACTGCTGCCCTAGTTCAGCTTTATTGCAGTAAGGATAATGGGGAAGATTTATCACCACAATTGGAGCTAATGCCCATATCAAGGATTCTGCTCTTTGCTCCGTTTTTGCACTGGTTTTGCCCCAAGCTTCCTTTCAGTGTCTAAATATACCTCAATGGGCTCTATTCACAAAGGGCAGGTCGGTAAAATAATTGTCTTCGGTAAAATGCCTTAGGGCCTGTTTCCACTATACGCAGATTGGATGCAGAATTGATGCAGAATGGATGCAGAAAAACTGACTCCAATGAATGCCTAGGGCAGGCCCGCCATCAGGGGGTGACATCCGTGACTCCCGTCACGGGCCCGGGGCCTGCAGGGGGGCCCCATCCCCGCCGCGGCCCTGGCGGGTGCTGCAGGTGCCGCCCGGCCGCCGCTCAACCCCTCTGGCCGCTGCTCCCTCCCTCCATCCCTCTAGCTGCCGCCTCCGCCGCGTCAGACCCCGATCAGGCGGCGACAATAGTGCGGGCGCTAGGACCCAGCGCCCGCACTGATATGCGGAAGTGACATCACTTCCGCATATAGAGCGGGTGCGTCCGGCACCCGCTCTTACTGGTCGGGTCACCGCTGATCTTGAGGTCTGACGCTGGGCTGCTGGCAAGGTAGGGGAAGCAGCGGCGGCGGCTGGGGGGGGGGGGACTCCTTGTCACTCACTCACTCACTCACTCACTAGCTAAAGGGCCTCCCTGTCACTCACTCACTACCTAAAGGGGCCTCCCTGTCACTCACTCACTACCTAAAGGGGCTCCCTGTCACTCACTCACTAGCTAAAGGGCCTCCCTGTCACTCACTCACTAGCTAAAGGGGCTCCCTGGCACTCACTCACTACCTAAAGGGCCTACCTGTCACTCACTCACTACCTAAAGGGGCCTCCCTATCACTCACTCACTACCTAAAGGGCCTACCTGTCACTCACTACCTAAAGGGGCTCCCTGTCACTCACTCACTAGCTAAATGGCCTCCCTGTCACTCACTCACTAGCTAAATGGGCTCCCTGGCACTCACTCACTACCTAAAGAGCCTACCTGTCACTCACTCACTACCTAAAGGGGCCACCTGGCACTCACTCACTACCTAAAGGGGCCTCCCTGTCACTCACTCACTACCTAAAGGGCCTACCTGTCACTCACTCACTAGCTAAAGGGCCTCCCTGTCACTCACTCACTACCTAAAGGGGCTCCCTGGCACTCATTTACTACCTAAAGGGGCCTCCCTGTCACTCACTCACTACCTAAAGGGCCTACCTGTCACTCACTCACTAGCTAAAGGGCCTCCCTGTCACTCACTTACTAGCTAAAGGGGCTCCCTGTCACTCACTCACTACCTAAAGGGGCTCCCTGTCACTCACTTACTACCTAAAGGGCCTCCCTGTCACTCACTCACTAGCTAAAGGGGCTCCCTGGCACTCACTCACTACCTAAAGGGGCTCCCTGGCACTCACTCACTACCTAAAGGGGCTCCCTGGCACTCACTCACTACCTAAAGGGGCTCCCTGGCACTCACTACCTAAAGGGGCTCCCTGGCACTCACTACCTAAAGGGGCTCCCTGGCACTCACTACCTAAAGGGGCTCCCTGGCACTCACTACCTAAAGGGGCTCCATGGCACTCACTCACTACCTAAAGGGGCTCCCTGGCACTCACTCGCTACCTAAAGGGGCTCCCTGGCACTCACTCACTACCTAAAGGGCCTACCTGTCACTCACTACCTAAAGGGGCTCCCTGTCACTCACTCACTAGCTAAAGGGCCTCCCTGTCACTCACTCACTAGCTAAAGGGGCTCCCTGGCACTCACTCACTACCTAAAAAGCCTACCTGTCACTCACTCACTACCTAAAGGGGCTCCCTGGCACTCACTCACTACCTAAAGGGGCCTCCCTGTCACTCACTCACTACCTAAAGGGCCTACCTGTCACTCACTCACTACCTAAAGGGGCTCCCTGTCACTCACTCACTACCTAAAGGGGCTCCCTGTCACTCACTCACTACCTAAAGGGGCTCCCTGGCACTCACTCACTACCTAAAGGGGCTCCCTGGCACTCACTCACTACCTAAAGGGGCTCCCTGGCACTCACTCACTACCTAAAGGGGCTCCCTGGCACGTACTACCTAAAGGGGCTCCCTGGCACTCACTACCTAAAGGGGCTCCCTGGCACTCACTACCTAAAGGGGCTCCATGGCACTCACTCGCTACCTAAAGGGGCTCCCTGGCACTCACTCACTACCTAAAGGGGCTCCCTGGCCCTCACTCACTACCTAAAGGGGCTCCCTGTCACTCACTCACTACCTAATGGGGCTCCCTGTCACTCACTCACTACCTAATGGGGCTCCCTGTCACTCACTCACTACCTAAAGGGGCTCCCTGTCACTCACTCACTACCTAAAGGGGCTCCCTGTCACTCACTCACTACCTAAAGGGGCTCCCTGTCAGTCACTCACTACCTAAAAGGGCTCCCTGTCACTCACTGCCTAAAGGGCTCCATGTCACTCACTACCTAACCTGGGGGTCCCTGTCAGAATCCAGGTGAGAGGTGTCTACCATAATAAGGGGGCATTCTGCCTATTTATGTGAAATGCTGTCTATTTATGTGCCTCATGACTGCTGAATTTGTCTTGTTGGGGGCCTAATGATTGAATTTTTACTTGTTGGGGGCCTCATGATTTGTTGGGGGCCTCAATATTTGTTGGGGGCCTCATGATTGCTGAATTTGTCTTGTTGGGGGTCTCACGATTGCTGAATTTGTCTTGTTGGGGGCCTCATGATTGCTGAATTTGTCTTGTTGGGGGCCTCATGATTGCTGAATTTGTCTTGTTGGGGGCCCTTATGGTTTGTTGGGGGCCTCATGATTGCTGAATTTGTCTTGTTGGGGGTCACATGATTGCTAACTGCGAGACTATGGGAAAAGCTGAATCATTACCATATGAGACAATAGCATTAAACCTACTTTTTTAGCTTTTTTTAAACAGAAAATAAAACTGGGAGGTTCTAAAAAAATGATGGAGCACTTCCTCCTTCCGGCTTGAAGGAGGAAGTGCTCGATATCGAGGCTTGCAACGTGTCCATTCGGACACTTGCACCTCGTTGAAACGCTGGGCGGAGAGCGGCGTTCTGTGTAATTAACCCCGCCGCATCTAGCCGCTCAGCTGTGGCAATTAGAGCTAACTTGAATCACGAGTATCCACCGTGGTAATTCGTGATTAATTTGTGGACAGCAAGCCTCCAACTAGCTCTGCCAACATGTAATGGCTACGCACATTTCTCAGTTTGTGGGGGGGGGGGGGGGGGGCGGACTGATGATTTGTGAGGGGCCCCAAAATTTCTGATGGCGGCCCTGGCCTAGGGGAAAATCTGCATCAGAAAAATCGCGTTTAGTGGAAACAGGCTCATAGGCTTTCATTGGAGTCAGTTTTTCTGCATCCATTCTGCATCCAATCTGCGTGTAGTGGAAACAGACCCTTATTTGGTAATTTACACTGTTTTTCCAAATTCACTAAAGTTTTCCCTAATGAGGCAGAAGTTCAGTAATTTACCAAACAAACATGCCTCAATTCACTAATCCCTGCTTGGTAAGTGTGGCTTAGCAGCATGTAACAGATCAGCAGGCAGGGGAGCTGTGTGTAGGACTCAGAGGTCAGAGGAAGACTCCAGGGGCCATATGCAATTCACTTTTTCACCTATGTTTTCTCCTAGGTGATAGTTTCACAATTCATAAATGCCTTTTAAACCACTAGCAAGCAAGCAAGGTACTTGCTTACAAGTTATTTTAAAGAAAATATGAAGATTATCTCCTAGGAGAAAAAGCGAATTGCATATGGGCCCATGTCATCTCCGCCCCCCCCCCCCCCCCCCCAAAAAAAGAAAAATAAGGAGAAAAAGATAATTGTATATGGGCCCAGGGCTCATATGCAAGTCACTTTTTCTATTTAAAATAACTTCTCAGCACTCTGCAATTGAAAAAGTACCAAAAAGTAGGCGAAAAAGTACTATCAACGTTATTTTGATTACTTTCTTGGTTGCTGGTGGGTTAAAAGACATTTTATTGACTCGTTTGAAAATTTCACCTAGGGCAGCGTTGGCGAACCTATGGCACGTGTGCCAGACCGGGCACGCGTAGCCTAATCTGCTGGCAAGCCAACGCTGCTTATGAACTGGCCGCAGCGTCTACTAGATGCCGCTGCGTCAGTTCATAGCCCGCAGCCTCGCAGTCTCCCGGAAGGCAGAGTAGGGCTACGGGAAGATGGTGTCCGAAGCCCTGTACTGGAGACTATTTGTGTCTCCAGTACAGGGCTTCAGGCGCCATCTTCCTGTAGCCTTGCTCTGCCTGTCAGCGCGGGAGATATGCAGGAGGATCGTCTGGGGGAGTTGCGTGCCAGAGGCCGGCCGAAAGAGAAGACTTCTGTTAGGTGAGCACATTTCTTTTTTTGCAGGTGAAATGTGGCCCACTGTGCTATTTTCTGCTAAAATGTTTCCCACATTGCATGTATTTTCTGGTGAAATGTGGCCCACTGCGTCTATTTTCTGGTGAAATGTTGCCCACATTGCGTTTATTTTCTGGAGAAATGTAGCCCACTGCATTTATTTTCTGGTGAAATGTTGCTCACATTGCATTATTTTCTGCTAAAATGTTTCCCACATTGCATTATTTTCTGGTGAAATGTGGCCCACTGCATTTATTTTCTGGTGAAATGTGGCCCACTGCTTTTATTTTCTGGTGAAATGTGGCCCACTGCGTTTATTTTCTGGTGAAATGCTGCCCACTGTGTCTATTTTCTAGTGAAATGTGGCCCACTGCGTTTATATTCTGGTGAAATGTGGCCCACTGCTTTTATTTTCTGCTAAAATGTTGCCCACTGCATTATTTTCTGCTGAAATGTTGCCCACATTGCTTGATTTTCTGCTGAAATGTTACCAACGTTGCGTTATTTTCTGCTGAAATGTTGCCCACATTGCGTTTTATTTTCTGGTGTCTGGGGTAACTGTTGCTGCATTTATTATTTAATGGTCATAGTTGGCTATATTTGCTGCTTTGGGGTTACGGCGGGTATACTAATAAATAGCATCATACAGTCTCTGCACACCCATGATGCAAATCCTCGTTTCACCACATCATGGCGGAAACACTGCTTTCTTATGCTTCGCTGTTACATCATTACATTAGCTCCGCCCATACAATGTCATGGCCAGGCCCATTTTTCGGCATGACACCCCCCCCCCCCATTGGCACTCGGTGATAAATAAGTCGATGTTAGGTCGCAGTTTGGGCACTCGGCCTCTGAAAGGTTAGCCATCACTGTCCTAGGAGAAAACTCAGGAGAAAAAGTTAATTGTCCCAATAGCCGTTACACAATTCACTTTTTCACCAGAGTTTTCTGCTAGGTGATATTTTTTCATCTCCTGTTTAGACTAAATTTTCAGCATTTTGCATATTAAAAAGTACCAAAAACTAAGTGAAAATGTACTTTAAAAATTATTTTAAGTATGTTCTTGCTCTCTGGTGCTTTAAAAGGCATTTATTGACTAGAAAATTTCAGAGAAAAAGTGAATTGCATATGAGCCCTTCTACGTTTTCTCCTAGGTGATCATTTTTCATCTTCTATTTAATGCAACTTTTCAGCACTGTGAAGTTGAAAAAGTACCCAAAACTAGGTGAAAAAGTACTATCAAAATTATTGTGAGTATTTTCTTTCTTGTTGGGGGTTTACAAAGGCATTTTCTAGACAAGATTGAAAATATCACCTAGGAGTAAACTCAAAAGAAAAAGTTAATTGCATATGGGCCCTTGTCATAAAATGCCTTTTAAACCACCAGTAATCAAGAAAATACTCAAAATTATTTTTATAGTACATTTTAACTAATTTTTAGGTACTTTTTCATTAGCAAAATGCTTAATAGTTATTTTAAAGAGAATATGAAAATGATCTCCTAGGAGATAAAATGAATTGCATATGCGCCTTGATTTTCTCCAAGTTGGTATTTTCACAACTTGTCAACAAAACACCTTTTAAACCCCCAGCAAACAAGAAAATACACAAAATAAACGTAATCATGCTTTTTCTAATACTTGTGGTGATTTATTTTAATGCGGTATAAAACCCTGACATAATATTCAATAAAAACATGTTTTCCTACTTTTTATATGCCATACAGTTATCATATTTGCTTTTGTGCATAAGCATTATAATTCATTTAGAAATTACAAGTTTCCAAAGTACAATTTTTTGCTCTGAGAGCTGACTTTACATTTTATTAATATGCAATGAAATGCTTTCTGACTGTCTGTCTGTGCTCAGGAGAATCTGCAGTGTCAGAGAAGTGTTTGTTTACATTCCTCACTTGATGCAATTAAACACAAGATAACATTATCTCCAGTTTGGATTCATCCAGCTTTCCTAGCATTAAGCTTTTCTGTTCTGTGTTTAACCCTTTGAGTGCTGTGCTAGTAAAAAAAAGAATGCTGGTAGTACATAATATGCTGTAAATAATGTTTTAGAGCAAAGAGAAATTGCTGGGTTTCATTCCGCTTTAATTGCAAAATTCTGGGAAGTTATTTAAAAAGAAGATGAAAAATTACCGTATTTTTCACCGTATAAGACACACTTTTTCTTCCCCAAAATGTTTGGTGAAAAGTGGGTGCATCTTATGCGGCGAAGGTGCGTATTTTGGGGTGCAGAGGTGCGCAGGGAAGCAGTATATACATTACCTGCTCCTGCCGCCGCGCTCCTGGCTCCAATCCTGCCCGATCCTTTTCTTCCATCTACCGCTGCCCGCTGCTGCCCCCGCCGAACATCGCTGGCCAGTCCTAATTAGCCGCAGGATACGCTATCATCACATGCATGCCGCCGAACAACGCTGGCCGGTACTAAGTAGCCGCGCAGGGATACGAGATCAGCATGCGCCGGGTCACGCATGCGTATGCGTGACCCCGGCGCACGTGGTGTGCTGATCGTATATCCCTGCGTGGCTAATTAGATCTGGCCAGCGTTGTTCGGCGGCATGCGTGTGATGATAGCGTATCCCTGCGGCTAATTAGGACCGGCCTGCAATGTTCGGCGGGGGCAGCAGCGGGCAGCGGTAGATGGAAGAAGAGGATTGGGCAGGATTGGAGCCAGGAGCGCAGCGGCAGGAGCAGGTAATGTATTAAGTGTACTCACGAAGCCTGCACAGGGGGAACACCGGCACTGGAGGACACTTACAGAGGGGGACAATGGCACAACAGGGGGGGCACAGGCACAACAGGGGGACATGGCAGGCACAGGGGGAACTGGCACAACAGGGGGCCACAGGCACAAGGGACACTGGCACAACAGGGGGACACTGGCACAACAGGGGGGGACAGGTACAACAAGGGGAAACTGGGACAACAGGGGGGCACAGGCACAACAGGGGAACATGGCAGGCACAGGGGGAACTGGCACAACAGGGGGCCACAGGCACAACAGGGGGACATGGCAGGCACAGGGGGGCCACAGGCACAGGGGGCACTGCCACAGGGGACACTGGCACAACAGGGGGACACTGCCACAGGGGACACTGGCACAACAGAGGGACACTGGCACAATAGGGAGCCACTGACACAAGGGGCCACAGGCAGAGCCGGGACAAGGTTCTCCAGCACCCAAGGCTGAAACACCAAAGTGCGCCCCTCCATCCCTCCCACCCCAGCTGTCACACACTGATTGCTATTAGACTAAGAGGCGCCACAGGGCCCACAACCTCCCCAACACCTTAATATCTAGTTATATGGCTTGCAGTCACTGCCATGTATTCCCTTTTCTTATTTCTTTCTGCTTCAAACACAATTAGGAATGTCAGCTGAATAAATTCTGCGCCCCCTCCTACACTGCGCCCTGAGGCTGGAGCCTCTCCAGCCTATGCCTCGGCCCGGCCCTGGCCACAGGCACAACAGGGGGACATGGTAGGCAGAACAGAGGGACACAGCAGGCACAGGGAGACACAGCACAGGACCAGCACAGGGGGACACAGGAACAGCCAATCACTACCCTGACCACATAGAGGAACATAGGCAGGCAACATGGGAACAACCAATCATAACACTGTCCCCTTATGTGGTGTAATAGTATGTAATGTAACTGGAAAGGGGGGGGGGGTAAAATTCCTTAAGACACCCCTGCATCATAGACACACCTAGGTTTAGTTTTTTCTTTTTTTCCTGATTCTTGCCCTCTAAATCTGGGTGCGTCTTATATGCCGGAGCGTCTTATATGGCGAAAAATACATAGGAGAAAACTTAGGAAAAAAGGTGAATTGCATATGGGCCATTATCTCATAAGTTTATTTTTAGTTCAGGTTTTAAATATAGGACTTACATCACTACATTCTGTTTTTATAGTTTTGTTCTTGAAAAAGGTGCACTTTCATTTTATGTCTTGACATGTTTTTTTCTTGCCAAAAAATAACTTCTAAATTTATAAACATTTCATGTAGAAATTCCTGATTTTTCTTATCAGCTAAATACTGGCACGTGGCTTTACATTATGTATATTGGTTAGGTACAGATTTTTATCTTTTCTAGGCTATTTTTATTAGACTTATAAATGTGATATAAATGTTGTGTGCTGTAAGATCCATTCACACCTGTATGCCACAGCATGCATTGTAAGGCAATCTTCCATGGCTGTCTAGCAGATTATCAGATAAGCACATTCTGTAGCTTCTCAATATAATGAATTATGCGCTCTATAGTGTTATATACAATACCAGCCAATGTAAATTCTAGAAACCCAAAACAATATACACCAAAAACCCAAAAAATTGGATCGCAGTCCTTATTGCCAAACATATAGGCCTCGATTCACAAAGCTAGAAAATAAACAAAGAAAAAACATAGCGTGACTCTGCATACAAATGTATGACACCACCATGTGTAGTCCAAGCTTCAGTGTGAACCTGCCACACACTCAGAATGCGCATTACACATGGTAGTGTCATATATTTGTATGTCACGCTATGTTTTTTCTTTGTTTATTTTCTTTTATGTGCACGTTTGGAGAGTGAAGGCACAGAACCTTGGAGACAGGAGGACAGTATTGAGAGCGCAGTACCCCTGGAACCAGAGACGGCCTTTGGGGGGGCCACTGGGGCGGTCACCCCAGGCCCCACATCTGAAGGAGGCCCCGCGGTCAGACAGTATAGGGCAGGGGTGCCCACACTTTTTCGGCTCGCGAGCTACTTTAAAGGGACTCCGAGCAGTGCAGAAACTATGGAAAGATGCATATCATTTTAAAGCTCTCTTTCTCCTCTTTCCAATGATATATAAACCGTCGCCCTACACCTTTTAGTTTTCTCTATTTTCGCGATTGAAATTGCTGCGGCCGCGATTTCAATTGTGAAAATATAGAAAACTAAAAGGCGTAGGGCGACGATTTAGGTGTCGCCAGAAAGAGGAGAAAGAGAGCTTTAAAATGATACCCATCTTTCCATAGTTACATTGTATTACACAGGGCGACTTTTTCCTAAAGTCAGCAGCTTCATTCTGCAGTGCTGAATGGAGCTGCTGACACTGGGGAAAGTGTCGTCCTGTGTAATACAAGTAACTATGGAAAGTTGCATATCATTTTAAAGCTCTCTTTCTCCTCTTTCTGGCGACACCTAAATCGTCGCCCTATGCCTTTTAGTTTTCTCTATTTTCGCGATTGAAATCGCGGCCGCGGCAATTTCAATCGCAAAAATAGCGAAAACTAAAAGGCGTAGGGCGGCGGTTTATATATCATTGGAAAGAGGAGAAAGAGAGCTTTAAAATGATATGCATCTTTCCATAGTTTCTGCACTGCTCGGAGTCCCTTTAAAATTTGCCGAGTCCAGGAGATCTACCAACATTAAGGTAGCAGGTATACATGTCTTCAGTATAGGTAGATAGGTGTAGGGGCCTTCAGTATAGTTAGCCAGGTATAGTGTAGTTAGGTGCAGGGACCTTAAGTATAGTTAGCCAGGTATAGTGTAATTAGGTGCAGGGACCATCAGTATAGTTAGCTAGGTATAGTGTAGTTAGGTGCAGGGACCTTCAGTATAGTTAGCCAGGTATAGTGTAGTTAGGTGCAGGGACCTTCAGTATAGTTAGCCAGGTATAGTGTAGTTAGGTGCAGGGACCTTCAGTATAGTTAGCCAGGTATAGTGTAGTTTAGGTGCAGGGACCTTCAGTATAGTTAGCCAGGTATGGAGTAGTTTGGTGTGGTGTCTTCAGTATAGTTAGCCGGGTATAGTGTAGGTAGGCGTAGGGGCCACTCATCTCCCTCCAGTTCCAGCGGCGGTGTCTGGGGCTCCTCCTGGTCTCCCCTCCATCAGCCGCGCTGTGAGTGCCTCCGGAGTCCGGCGAGCGAAGGGGGCGGCGGGCAGTGTGCATTGACGCATTGTGCCCCCAGCTATGACATTGCGGCCGCGTCCTCCTCTCCCGCTGTACTGCCCCTCTCCTCTCCGCCTCTTGTTCTGATTGGCCAGCGGCTGGCAGCAGATTCTGCCAGCTGCAAAATGTTAGATGACTAGGCGGTCGCGATCTACCGGTAGATCGCGATCGACCTATTGGGCACCCCTGGTATAGGGAATACTACCACCCGCTGATATTACCTTCTGTGCATTTGTTTACTTTACGGCAACCCTGCCTCCATACGCTGCCTCCATACACGCCCACCTCTACTCTCGGCCAATAGAGGCAGTCAACACTGCTCTCTGCTTCTGAGGCGCCACGCTATGTACCAGACCTATTGCCTGAGGAAGTGGGATACACCCGCGAAACGCGTTGCACCTTGTTCGGAGTATGTAAATAAACTGATTTTTGCTTAAAACAGCAAGTTTTTGTGTCTGTTTTGGAGGGGTAAGTCCACCGCTAGCTACTTCATTTTATCCATTTTAAAGAAATATTGTTTTTACCTTGTTGGCGCCTCTATACTACTATTGTAGTTGTTTACACCCCTGGTGGAGGGGAATTCTTCCTTTTTCCCGATCTACAGAGAGCGACTTCTTAATCCTGAGTGGGGACAGGTCTAATCTCCTCACCTGCCTTCATAGTGGTTACCTGGACGGTAACCCTTGTTTGTGAGTATAACCTACCTTTACTTACCTTCCATACCCAATTTACAGTACATACTACACTATACTGGGCTCTCGGCGTCTTCCCTTATATAGCCTCCAGAGTAAGGTTTACCATGTTCGTGAGGCCCTGCTTCTAACTCCGCCCCTGCTCGTTCTGCCAGGCAAAAGGGCTACAGAGAGACTATGTTCCCCTGCATGGCTGTGCCCCCCTGACTCCCACAGACACAGAGAGACTCGAACAGGAGCTGCAGCCAGTGAGTGGACACAGGCAGAAGGGCACACACCAGAGTGTGTGTGTGAGAGAGACAGGCACTGCCAGCCAGCTCTGAGGACACAGTCAGCAGCTGCAGATTTACCAGGGCTTCGTGGTGGACACAGACAAGGTGACAACACATGGGTCAGACAGAGTTTCATACACACTGCTTGTGTGTCTGATGCAGCAGTAGGAATAGATGATGAGCATGGAACAATCACACTGATGGTGTTGCATTGCTTCTGAGTGCTCTTTTTTAATGATGTTAAAATAAAGTTAGTCGTTTTCTGAGTGGTTTTCTCTTATATACATGTGTGGTGTTGGAAAAGAGGGGATTTCTGGGGCTAAACATCACTGATAGCATGATATTGATAAGCTGCCTCCTTATCAATATCATGCTATGGCCCCAGAAATCCCCTCTTCCCCACTGAGACCACTCATGTATTTAGGAAACACGCACGCAGAGAAATATTTGCTAGTTTCAGTTTCAAGCCAGCTTATTGAAATGTGTAAGATTTACAGTCCTTACACTTATGGCTCTAGGCCTCGCGTATGACACTTGCCCCAGGCCCCGCATACTCTAAGGCCGCCTCTGCCTGGAACATTCTGTAGCTTGAAGACACATGCAATGCAATCTGATGCTGGAGAACTGCCAAACTCCTGTACGGCTATGTTCTCACTTGTGCTGGTGTGCGTCTGTGAGATACACACTGACACTGGTGCTGATGAGAGAATGCATCTGACTCCCTCTAGTCGTGCCATTCGCATGCATGATGTGAAAAAATGCTGTTGACTATCCATTTTTCCCTGCATGCAAATTTATATGAAGCCTATTGATTTCAATAAAGCATCCAAATTTGCTTATAATACTATGTTTTACAGGTATAAAAGTGTTCAGCATTTTACATACAGTAAGTGTTTTTATTCCTTTTTGACTTACTACTAACAGATTTTTATTTTTTTTAATCATCCCTAGGGGTTCGATTTTGAAGAAAGTTATTAGTAAGGCTGGTGTCTAATATTTTAAGTTGTGGCATACCACAACAACATTTCATAACTTACAGGACACATCTCAACAGCACATTAGCATACAGTCATGGCCAAAAATATTGGCACCTTTGCATTTATGTCTGAAAATGCACCACTTCTCCCAGAAAATTATTGCAATTGCAAATGCTTTGTTTTGTCATGTTTATTTCTTTTGTTGCCACTAAAGAACCCCAAAAAACAGAGGAAAAAAATGTCAAAAGTGGCTTGGAAGAAATTATTTTCACCCTTCACTTAATACTTAATAGCTCACCCTTTGGCAGAAATAACTGGTGTTAATTACTTTCTGCAACAATCAGTAAGTGCTTAAACCTACAAGAGCGATTTTCTGAGCGTTTAGGGAGCGATTCAAACCGTTAGCGATTTCCCTAAACGCTCAGCTGATGTTAATGGATAGGCTAAATTCCACTGGAGCGATTGCGATTACCAAATCGCAAAACGCAGGACATGCAGCATTTTTCGCATTTAGCGTTAGCGATTACGTTTCTGCAATGTAAAGTATATAAACGCTGCCGTAATCGCTCATCAAAACCTGCACAGAGCGATTTTGCAAAAGTTTTGAAGTTATTGCACACTGTAACAAAATTAAAATTAATTCAAAGGACCAATCAGAATTAAAAACGCTAATCGTTACACAACCGCTGGCAAATTGAATACACTTTTTAACATCGCTACTGAAAACGCTCATGAAATTGCTTGCAAACCGCTCATACAAAACGCTAGCGATTGCGATTACGATAGCGTTTTGTAGTGGGTTCCAGGCCTCCGACTTTTACATCTCTCTGCTAGAATTGTGGACCACACTTCCTTTGCCAGCTGCTTCAGGCTTTTTCTCCCAAATGCTGTATTTGGATCTCGTCACAGTAGTTCTGTGGGATTTACCATTTGATTTCAATATTATTCTTTTATTGTATACTATCATTGTAACTAAAACAAGGAACAGACATTTTTTTTAAACATATTTATTATCAATGAAAAAAATTATTATCTACACTATTAAATGTTGTTTGAATGTTTTTTTAAATTATTTACTTCACTTGTTATTACTTTTTAAGTAACATTTTATATGAAAAAATAGAATAAAGTTGAATTTTACAGTATGCATAAATAAACTAAAAAAATAAAAATAGTCTTAATTTTATTCTAAAGCCATACATTTGACTACTTATGCTGCATACACACTTGAGATAAAAGTCTCTGGAAAAGGCAAGATCACAGACCAATTTTACCCCATTCCATGTAGTATGAGACCCATACTCTACAGTCTATTCTATGGAGCTGCACTCCCCATCAGATAAAATCTTTGCAAGATGCTGCACACAAAGATTGCCCGTACACATTCAAAAGATCATTATCTGCAAAAGATCTCTTCCTGCAATAGATCCATTCCTGCAAAATGCATTCATAGTCTATGAGATCTGCAGATCATCATACACACCTTGTTTAACAGACTTCATCTGCATATCTGGCAATCATCTGCAGATCTGAAAATCCATCCTGGTGGATCTGATCTGCAGATGATCTGCAGATGATTGCCTGTTAAACAAGGTGTGTATGATGATCTGCAGATCTCATAGACTATGAATGCATTTTGCAGGAATGGATCTATTGCAGGAAGAGATCTTTTGCAGATACTGATCTTTTGAATGTGTACAGCATCTTTGTGTGCAGCATCTTGCAAAGATATCTGTCTGATGGGGAGTTCAGCTCCATAGAATAGACTGTGTAGAGTATGGCTCTCATACTACATGGAATGGAGTAAAATTGGTCTGTGATCTTGCCTTTTCCAGAGACTTTTATCTCAAGTGTGTATGCAGCATTAGTTAATATAAGGTCATAGACCTACATATTGACATAATGGACCATATGCAATTAACTTTTTCTCCTGAGTTATCTCCTAGGAGATAACTTTTCATCTTCGATTTAAAATAACTTTCCAGCACTTTTCAACTGAACAAGTACCAAAAAGTAGGTGAAAAAGTACTATCAACATTGTTTTGAGTATTTTCTTGCTTTCTGGTATCTTAAAGGGCATTTTATTAACTAGTTTAAAATTATCACCCAGGAGAAGAAGTTAATTGCATATGGGCCAATGTGGTTCCTTGAAAAGTCTGCCTTACTTTTTGTCCAACATGGGAGTGTATTGGTCTTTTTTTTTTTGCCCTAAATGGCCATAGGTCCATCCAGTGAAGGTCTGATAAATTTACTTGTGCAGTAATCTGTTAAAAATATATTTAATTTGCAAATATTAATACCAACACATTACCTTTAAAATCATTAATAGGGATGATCAAAAATGCTGACACCTCAGTCTTTCCACGGAATTTATTTTTTTCAATAAAATTACTTTAACCACTTCACCCCAAAGGCGGTTTTTACCCTAACGGACAAGAGCGATTTTCACCTCTCCGTGCTCATCCATTTCATTTGCCAATAACTTAATGACTACTAATCACAATTAAATGATCTATATCTTGCTTTTTTCACCACCAGTTGGGCTTTTTGTAGTTGATATTTGTTTTCAGTAATTACTTTATTTTCTATGCATTTTAAAGGGAAAAACAAGGAAAAAAATGAAAAAATACACAATTTCTCCTATTTCATCCCCTATAGTTATAATATAAACACTGCCACTGTGCATAAAGCCCACACATTTTATCTGCCTATTTGTCCTGGTTATCACAAGATCTTAATTATGTCCCTAGTACAAAGTATGGTGAAAATATAGTATTTGGAGATAAAGGTGTATTTTTTCGTTGGTGTTTTTTTTCTCACTATTTTCACGTGCACAGGAATGCACATGCACACGCGGGAGCGTGCACATTCACGCGCGCACGCACACAGTGGCAGCAGCACTGTCTGACTTATAAAAACGTCCTGGAGCCATTAAGAGGCTCTAGCAGGACATTTTTATAAGTCAGGTTGTCATTAAGTGGTTAAAATTGCATTTTTTTAATATTTTTTTTTGCAGAATCTGCATTTCTGATCAGCAACCATGGTAAACTTCTGCATTCTCTGGATGGCTTAATACATCTGGGTCTTCTGATTGGCCTAAAATGTGTGCAGTAATCCAATTTCTGCAGTACAATTCTGATTATCTGATTGATTCAATGCTTCCGAGTGTTGTGATTGGCCTTTCAGTAATGCTGTATTTCCACGAAATTCCGATTTCTGCATGCCAAATTGCACTGTGGGAAGCCAATTTTTGAATTGGAAGCTCTAATAACAGAATTCCGTGGAATTCAGTAGCTAATCCCTAGTCATTAACCAAGTAGAATTGTGTGAATAATAATTTTCGCAATTCTCTTAAAGTGAACCTCTGGACTAAAAATCGACTCAGCAGCACTGAAAAGGCTTTGTGTTTCTTTAACAGTTTCACAGCATCAGAACTTTGTTTCTCTTATCCAAGCCTCATTTTTAGCTGCACAGAAGAAAACTGCCTGGGCTTTTTTCCCCTGATGCTGTGCAAAGCATGATGTGATTTCTGATGTTGTTGCTCTCGTTCTGCTGTTTTGGTGCAAATTATTTTTTTTTTACATTTTGTATTTGACATTTGAAGCCTAGCGTGTGCAGCTGGGAGGGGTAATCAGGAAACAGGACAGTTGGAACTGTGTCTCCTACTCCTTGTCACCTCCTTTCAACCAAAAAGATGGCTGCCCCCATGACAAAGATGGCAGTTCCCATGAATCACAAACATTTGCCTGTTCTTTTAAAACAGGGTGGGTAAGAGATTATATTACCTACCTATTCTAATTAACATAACTAATGTAACTTGATGACAGTATGTTTGTTTAGGCTGAAGTTCCCCTTTAATATAAGCAAATGTCTGATACACCTAGATATTTTTAATAGGGAAATAAGTTTATCTCTCTCTTGCTCTGCATGCATTTATAATTAGATAAAGTAATTACAAATAAAAGTAATATATTGTGATGCTATGAATAATGCAAAAAGTTATGTCAAACGTTTAAAACCTGGTTTGATGTCAGTCCACAGAAGATATTCTTAGTAAATGACTTGACAGATAAAAAAAAAATGCCTAGACTTAATTTTTACACAGAAAGGGAAAGTAGGCATGCTGAGTCTTACAGGTCATGTTGTTGTCCATAAATGCCTGCACTTTTACAATGACTACATTCCAGAGGGCATATAAATGCAGCGGTGTCATGTACACCAATGTACGTGTTCAGTCTTTCTGTTGTAGTTTTAAAGTGGCCAGGATTAGTGTCATCACGAATATTATTTTCTGGAAAACTATTGGAAGCGTGATCTTGCCCACTTATTCTCCTTATAGGATCTTTTAAAGTGACACTGAAGTGAAAAAAAAACAACTTATGATATACTGAATTTTATGTGTAGTACGGATAATTAATAGACCATTAGTAGCAAAGAAACGAGTCTCATGTTTTTATACTCAGGTATATAACTTTTCTTATAGCATTGCATCATTCTATCATATTTGCAATTACAAACCACACTGTATTGTAAGCTATGAAACAGAGCAGAGCTAATGACCCTTTCAACTTCCTTGCAGTAAAATCGTACCTGAAGCTGCCTGTCACTGTTTCTTTGAAGTATAAGTGCCTCAGAAAACAGTAACCCAAGTTGAGTTGGACAGTGCAGAGAAGCTCTTTTGCATAGATAACAAACAAGTGAAGTTTCTTAACTCTTCCTGTACTGGAAACAATATGAGACTGGTTTCTGGTTTCTACTAATGTTCTATTTCTTAGCTGTATTACATATACAATGCATTATCTCTTAATTTTGTTTCCACTTCAGCGTCCCTTTAAAGTTCTCAGCTGAAAGAAAACAAATTAAATAAATGATCAGCTGAAAGAAAGCAAATTATATCAAATTATATCAATCTCAATACAATGTCTCAGCCAATGGTGTTCTCTTTCTAGGCCTTGGGTCTCCCGTGTCTTCTGTGCTCTCTGTCCTCCCCACAGTGTCACCAAGGAGAGTGGCATGGGGAATCCTGAGTAAGGAGATGGACAGTGGTGACATGACAGCTGCTTCACTGCCACCTCGGCACTTGGGTCCACGGAGCCTACTGACTGTGCATAGAAAGGATATGGCGCCATATCTACAGTGCCATAGTGCTTTCAAAGCCATCTCTATATCATTTCTCCCCCTCACTGCACTGCCTACCCACATACAAGAATAATTTCATTTGCACTTAAATGTGCTTCATGGGCCTAGTCCACTTTCTCAGGATTTATGCCTGAAAAAAAGTTGTCACATATTACAGAGTACATAACAATGTCCACTAAGAAAAAGGTCCACTCAACAGTCACTCATTCTTAAAACCAAAAACTTCACTAGATCCAAATAACAACAACAACAACAAATAACATTTGTAGAACGCTTTTCTCCCATAGGACTCAAAGCGCATAAGCATGGCTCAGACCATCGTGGTACAGAGGAAGAATTTTATAAGTCCGGAAATGCCAGGCTAAACAGATGGCTTTTCAGTCTGGATTTGAATAGCTCCAGGGATGGTGCTGTCTTTACTGGGTGTGGCAGGGAGTTCCAAAGAGTAGGGGCAGCATGACAGAAGGCTCTAGCTCCAGATTTTTTGAGGTGCACTCTGGGAGTGACCAAGTTTATAGAACTTGCTGATCTGAGGTTGTGAGAGGTGTGGTGCAGCTTCAGCTAGTCCTTCATGTATCCAGGGCCCAGATTGTGCAGGGATTTGAATGTCAGCAGTCCAATCTTGAAGAGTATTCTCCATTCTACTGGTAGCCAGTGTAGTGAGCGAAGGATCGATGTAATGTTACAGTGGCGAGGCTGGTTTGTTAGCAATCTGGCAGCAGCATTCTGCACTAATTGCAGGCGACGCAGGTCCTTTTTGGGGAGGCCAGCATAAAGGGCATTGCAGTAGTCCAGCCGTGATGTGATGAAGGCGTGGACTAGGGTTGGAAGATCCTCTGGGGGAATCAGATGTTTAATCTTTGCAATGTTCTTCAGATGAAAGTAGGAAGATTTAACTACAGATGAAATTTGGTTTCTGAAACTCAAATCCCCATCGATTAGTACGCCAAGGCTGCGCACAAGGTTGGAGCTGTTTATGTCTGAATTCCCAATCCTGATTGGTGTTGCTTTAGGATAGAGCTGTTTTGATGGCGAGCACTGGCTTTGGACAAAGAGGACCTCAGTTTTGTCAGCATTCAGTTTCAACCAATTATCATTCATCCATGCCTGTAGCTCAGCTAAGCAAGAGTTTATTTTTGGAGTAGGGTCTGTTCCACCAGGTTTGAATACACATGTAAAGGGTAATGTGGACCACACAGCACACTCCTAGAACAGCTGACACCTTTCTGATCCCTATGGGTCCTTAGTGGTACCTAAGGGCCTGTACACACTGCTGCGCTTGCGCTGCTTTTTAAAAAACGCATGCGTTTTTAAAATCACAAGGTCTTTTGAAAAAGAATGAAAATCGTGATGACTTGTACACACTGGTGCGATGCGTTTTTAGAAAAACGCAATCGCAGTGCCTGCTGCGCTTTTTTAAGCGCAGCGCATGAAAAACGCATTAAAAACGCATGCGCTTGCGTTTTTGCCTGCGTTTTTCAGAAGTCAGTATCCCAGAAGACTCTGCAATCTCCTGATTCCTGTTGAAATGTAAACTAGAAAAAAAACAAAGGATTCTTTAGCCAATCAGCAATTACAAGAAAAACGCAAACGCACAAAAAATGCAGGCAAAAGCGCATGCGTTTTTAAAACGACATGCACTTTAAAAACGCATGCGCTTGCGATTTTGCTTGCATTTTTCAGTGTGTACAGGCCCTTACTTTTACAATAACACACACAATTGAAATACTCCTGGATATCACCTCACGCTCATCCCTCCACCTTCCAAACATGTACTTTACATGTTAACTGTTTGTATTGCAATAGCAATTGTCAGGGAAGGGAGGTTATAGATATTTAAAGGGATAGTAACCCCAGAGTCAAAAGACTGAAATCATTATTATTTTTTATTTATACAGCGCCAACATCTTCTGAAGCGCTGTACATAGTACAAAACAAATATTGGGGAGCATAGATACATGAGACTTAAACGCTGTATAATCAGGACATTCAGCAATACAAATACATACATAGCTGATGTGTGGTTTGAGACATCACCAGTACTAGTACATGTTCATATGATAAATTGCATCAGGATAAGAAACACTAGCAGGGGAACCCTGGCCATGTGCGCTTACAATCTAGGGTAATGGGTTGGGGACATTAGGAAAGGAGGGGGTAGCGGATGAGGCAGTGAGCTGCCAGTGCTATCTATAGCAAATTATAGGCTTGTCTGAACAAGTGTGTTTTGAGAAAATGTTTGAAGGTTTCCGGGCTTGGAGCATGACTGGCTGTGGGAGAGGATGCTAATGCAGAGGTGATGCTCTTGAGAAAATAATCTAATATTATGCAAAACAATATGGGCTGAGACGGATTCCAGAATCATGTGACACAAAAGAACATTACCATATAACATTAGCATATAACACCAGAACACATGTATGTAACAGGAGATTAACAGGGGTTCTAGGCTACATGATCCAAACTGAAGTGCTATATTCAAACAAAGACCAATAAAAATTAGCTTTATGGACCATATGCAATTAACTTTTTCACTTGAGTTTTCTCCTAGGAGATAATTTTTCAAATTCTTTTTAAAATAACTTTTCAGCATTTTGTAATCGAAAAAGTACCAACAAGTAAAGAAAAAGTACAATCAAAATTATTTTGAGTATTTTCTTGCTTGCTGGTAGCTTAAAATGGGTTTTATGACAAGGTGTGGAAATATCAACTTGGAGAAAACTAAGGAGAAAAAGTGAATTGCATATGGGCCCATGGGCTTGATTCAATAACTGGCGATAAGTGTTAGCGCCGGTGTGAAAAGCCCTTTTTTGCCACTAGTGCGCACAAAGCTACTTTGCGCACAGCCCCGCTCACTGCGCGCGCAGCGCAGGTGCGCCTATATTAGTGCGCAGTGCGACGATCACGTCGCACCCACTGCCTCTTAAATGTCGCATCTGATGCGACGATAACAGCGCATCGGGTGCCCCCGCATTGATGTGCTGTTATCGTCGCATCAGATCCGACGTTTAAGGGGCAGCGGGTGCGACGTGATCATCGCACCGCGCACTAATATAGGCGCACCCGCGCTGTGCGCGCAGTGAGTGGGACTTAGACTGATGTGTGGGCGCAAACTACTTAGTGCCGTCATTTGCGCCCGCCGCCCACTAAGTGATAAGGCACACTAATCGGCTTAGCGCCGGTTAGTGAATCAAGCCCCATGTGTGCAAACTAACATCCCACCTCATATTGAATCCCAATGGTTTTCTGATCCCCAAGGAAAATATCCAGTACTTCTTTTTCAAGCAGCAGTTGATGTAGATCACCCCCACTAATGCTGGACCAATGCTGATTCTCCCTCTCCCCATTCATAAACTAAACCTTGTTTGTAATCCTCTAAGTCTCCTTGAAACTTGATTTGTTGTAGTTTCCATGATAGACTGCTCCAGATATTAGATATAGACCAATATTTTTGAATAATAACCAATTTAATTTATCATGTTTTTCCAAGGTTTTCCAAGGTTTCATAATGGGTCAAAGTGGCTTTAATGTTCACCAGAAATATCATGCAATTTGCAATCCCCATATTTGACGATTGACTTCATTAATTTTATGTAGCAATCAAAGAGGTTTTTGTTTCCCTCCAAAACAAATGGACTGGAATAGATGGTATTGAGGATCTTTTATATTCGTTAAGAAAATGGTGGAATCCTGCCATCATTAACATACTATTTACAGTGTACCTCTAGGGAAAAAAGTACCCCCAATGGGATACTCAACTCATTAGAGGCTTCCCTTTTCCTACTTGTCCAGCCTGTTCCAGGGCTTCATCTCCTGAAAGACCATTGACAAGCCTTTTGACGGCTGACAGCTCGTGCATACGCAGCAGCACAGACCCGATCAGGCTCAGCTTTTTCCACCAAAGACTGAGAGGGTCCATGCTACTTCACTTGCACAGTAACACAGACCTGATTGGACTTGGCTTTTTCAACTGAGCTTTAGGGGTTATAGGGCTGAAATGGCCTAGTGGAGGAGGATGGGGGAAGCCTCTTGAGGATTCAGAGACTTCCCTCTCCTGAGGGAAACTTTTTCATTTGCAGTGGGTTTAAATCCCACTAGGGTTTAGTTTTATTCTGCATTATGTTCTCTAACATGGTGAAATGAAAATGTTTTGTCCACAGCCCGTATTTGCTCCATCTCCTCCTCTTCCTGATTTAGATACACACAGGCAAACTGGAAGGGGGGGGGGGGGGAGGGGGCAGGGCAGGAGGAAGTATATTTTTCCCTGTGGACCGTAGAACCCTTGGGACTCAATATGATGGTGTATGTTCATTTTCAGGAATAGGCCCCCTTTTACTGGTCATTGAATATTGTGCCCCCCATAATATTTTGAATCAGATGGCCTGTATCCACTGTTAATCTCCTGGTTACATCAGTGTGTTCTGGTGTTTAACTTGGATCTTGTTTCAGCACCAAGTTGTTTAGATTGTGATCTCATCTTGTCTTATAATTGTAGTTATTTAACTCTGGGGTTTACTATCCCTTTACATGTCTCTATCCCCCGTTTCCTGATAATTGCTATTGCAATATGAAGAGTTAACATCTGGATTGCAGAGGGAGGAGGGTGACTGGTGATTTCTAAGAGTATTTAAATTCTATGTGTTTTTATAAAAGTCACCTATGACTAAGGACCAGTAGGGGTCAGAAGGCGTCAGTGTTTCTGGGGATGTATTTTGTTTGGTTCTAATAAAGTTGCTGGTCTTAGGGGATGAGCGGATGTTGAGCAGACCTTTTACTTGGTGGATTATGTTAAGGAGTCGCATGGAAGGGTCCTAGCTGCAATCCCTGGCTAGGACACTGTCTACTTGGGATCTGTATGTTTGCATGCACTGGTGTGATCTTCCTCCAGATGCTCAAATCCCCTCATCCCACCTGAAATGGCATCTTGGCTGGATAATTGGTTTCTGTAAACTGACCCAATAGTGTGGTAAGAACATTAGATTCCTTCGAGGGGCTGTAAATGGTTCCATGGTCTTTGTAAAATGCTGCAAAAATGTGTAAAATAAATGCTCACAGTATAGATATACAGTACATGCATACACACTTAAATAAATAAGCAAACCCTGTTTGGCTGTCTCATCTTGATTATGTTTTCTCTGATTACTGTATTTCCCAGGAAATATTCTCTTCATACTTACCATTATGTATATGTGCGTACTGGCCCAGTACCTGCTCTATAATACTACGGCTACTAAACACAGGACAAATGGATTCTTTCATTATTATGACAGTATGCTGACTCCTGATTTGCATGGAGAACAATGACATACAACACAGAAGTTTCTTATCTAAAACACCTACTTCCTTTACACTTGCCTGATATGGAAAACTGTGTGTTGTACAGTACATGTATCCTTCACTCGTAATAGATGAGTAGCATTTTCTTTTAGTCAGTGTATGATTCAAAATATTCCTTAGTAGACTGAATGCAAATGTAAGCAGGGGCAAACCCAGGATTTTCAAGGGGGGATTCCTGAAAGGTCTCTCTCTCATAACTATGGCAGGATTAGATTGCAAGCTCCTCCGAGGACAGTCAGTGACATGACTGTGTACTCTGTAAAGTGCTGCAGAAGATATCAGTGCTATATAAATACATAATAATAATATGGTAGGACATTAGAATATGACAATGGTAGGGTTTAGATTGTGAGCTCCTCTGAGGACAGTAAGTGACTTAAGTATGTACTCTGTAAAGTGCTGTAGAACAGGGGTCCCCAGCCTTTTCCGGCCCGGGGACCACTTTCTGACTAATTTTTTCTCCGGGGCCCGCGGGGGGTGTAGCGTCCTAGTGGACAGCGTCATACACAGCGGGTTACCGGGGGGGGGGGGGGGGCATAGCTAGCATAGTTGCCCCAGTATAGGGAGTTTAGTTGCCCCAGTATGGCTAGTACAGTTACCCCAGTATAGCTAGTATAGTGCCCAGTAAAGCTAATATAGTGCCCAGTGTAGGAAGGTAGTGCCCCAGTATAGCTAGTATAGTGCCCAGTGTTGGTATGTAGTGCCCCAGTATAGCTAGTAAAGTGCCCAGTATGGCTAGTATGCCCCAGTATAGGTAGTATAGTGCCCCAGTATAGTTATTATGCCCCAGTATAGCTAGTATAGTGCCTCAGTATAGCTAGTATAGTGCCCAGTTTAGCTAGTATAGTGCCCCAGTATAGCTAGTATAAGTATAGCTAGTAGTGCCCCAGTACAGCTAGTATAGTGCCCAGTATAGCTAGTATAGTGCCCCAGTATAGCTAGTAGTTCCCCAGTACAGCCAGTATAGTGCCCAGTATAGTCAGTATAGTGCCCCAGTATAGCAAGTATAGTGCCCCAGTATAGCTAGTAGTGCCCCAGTACAGCCAGTATAGTGCCCCAGTATAGTGCCCCAGTATAGCTAGTAGTGCCCCAGTACAGCCAGTATAGTGCCCCAGTATCGCTAGTATAGTGCCCAAGTACAGCCAGTATAGTGCCCAGTATAGCCAGTATAGTGCCCCAGTATAGCTAGTAGTGCCCCAGTACAGCTAGTAGTGCCCCAGTACAGCCAGTATAGTGCCCCAGTATAGCTAGTATAGTGCCCAAGTACAGCCAGTATAGTGCCCAGCATAGCCAGTATAGTGCCCCAGTATAGCTAGTAGTGCCCCAGTACAGCTAGTAGTGCCCCAGTACAGCCAGTATAGTGCCCAGTATAGCCAGTATAGTGCCCCAATATAGCTAGTAGTGCCCCAGTACAGCCAGTATAGTGCCCAGTATAGCGCCCCAGTATAGTACCCAAGTATAGCTAGTATAGTGCCCCAGTATAAGAGCCCCAGTATAGTGCCCAAGTATAGCAGCCCCCACTCCCCCCCCCCCCCCCCCCCGCGGCCGCCGCTGCTGCAGTTACCTTGGCCGGCGGTGTCTTACATTCCCCTCTCTCTCTCTCCGGAGCGCGCCCCGCTGCTGCTGTGATGGAGAGGGAGGAAGCAGGAAAGAGAGAGCGGTTCCCATAGTAACGGCGCGCCGCTACAGGAAGCCGCTCTTTCTCTCCTGCTTTCTCCCTCTCTGTCACAGCAGCTGCAGGGCGCGCTGCTGTGACTCACACGCTGACAAGAGGGAGAGAAGGGGAATGTAAGATACCAAGCGGCCGCCAGAGATAACAGCAGCGGCGGCTGCAGAGGGGGCGGGGGCAAGAGGACAGTCCCGCGGCCCAACTGAAAGCGTCCTGCGGACCACCAGTGGGCCGCGGACCACAGGTTGGGGATCCCTGCGTAGAAGATATCAGTGCTGTATACTCTAAATATGTAATAATAATATGGTAGGACATTCGACTATGACTATGGTAGGATTAGAGTGTGCAATCCTCTAAGGATAATCAGTGATATGGCTATGTACTTTGTAAAGTGCTGTAGAAGATATCAGTGCTGTATACTGTAAATATGTAATAATAATATGGTAGGACATTAGATTATGACTATGGTAGGATTAGAGATTAGAGTGTGCGCTCCTCTAAGGATAGTCAGTGATATGGCTATGTACTTTGGAAAGCGCTGCAGAAGATGTCAGTGCTATATAAATACATAACAGTCTTTAGAATGTCAAGTTTTGTATTTTTAGGGGGTAGAACGGTGGGAGAGAGATGGTGAGATGGAGACAGGACAGTGGGAGAGAGAGATAGAAGAGAGTGGGGCACCGGTAGAGAGAGGAAAGCGAGAAAGTAAAGGGAAAGAGACATGAGTGAGTGTCTGTGTTTCTGTGGGGGAAAGAGAGAGGGGAAGAATGAGAGAATGGAAGGGGAGACAGAGAGACAGACACAGGACAGACTGAGGGGGGATTCTGGGCACCAGTAATCCCCCCTAAACTTGCCTATGGTAAGGCAGACTCACACATTATCTTTGCTTTTTCTTGCCTATGGTAAGGCAGACTCACACATTATCTTTGCTTTTTCATAGAAACATAATTGCTCTATTTTTATTTGGCACTTTTTTCTTATGAAATGTAGTGCAAACTGAGTCTACCTGACAGCCTAAGTGGTAGTAATATTATTAATGAATGCTTGGACAGGTAGCCAAGAGGGAAGGGTTGCTGAGATAATTGAGACCTCAAGCATCCCACGAGCAGACATTTACCACTAATGCCCGTTGAAAGACCCAATGCAATGGGGACCCCTCTCTGGTAACCCCCACCCACATTTTTTAAGCAGTTGCCTCTTATGATGCCTTTACAGGGATCCAGTAATGATGAGGGGGAGCCTCCTATTCATATAGTGTAAAAAGTGAATTTAAAGGAAACCTTAACTAAATAAAAATCAAAAGTTACTTTTACTGACTGCCTTTCCAAAATGCAAAGTTATGACTCCTCTATGGCTTGCTCTGCCCACTGATTGGGCAGGAAAATTCTGGAAGTCCAAGCAAGGCCTAAAATTTAGGGCTCAGGAGAACAGTAAGGCCTTATTTTCTGTCACCAGCCTGATGCACCAAACATCTTTAGTGGCTTTCAAATAAATTCTGTTTTATACATTTTTTACTATATTTATGAATGATGCAATTTATTTCATTATTTACAGTCTCACAGATAAATTAAACACACCTGAAAAATTTTCACCACATTAACATCATGTTCCATGTACGAATTTTTCACATGCCTAAGTTGGGGTACAATTAAAAACCCACCTAAAGCAAGCATTCCCTAATAATGCACGGGTCAGCTGTGTTTTGTTATGTAAAATAAATATTGGTTAAATACAGATTTGTGTCTCTTTTTTTGTGTGAAAAATCAGTGCAGCTGTACTGCCCCTATAATGCTCCTTCCCACCTCTTCACTGGACATCACATTGCCTCAGCTTGCATGCTGGCAACATAGATTTATTTCATTTTAGACATACTGAGCCATATGCAATTCGAGGAGATAAGAATCTTAAAAAATTCGAGTTTCTTATCTCCTCACATCGCTCAGGATTTACCGGCAAATTCACTTGCCAGTTTCACCTGAGTGATGTCCTTGCGTAAAGGAGCATAACTCAGGCGAATACTAGGTATTCGCTGAGCGATGCTCTTGTGTAGTGAGCGATGTGGACTGAGGCATTTATGCCATGGAGTTGTCCTTCAGCAGAACAGCACTGCTGCCTCGCTCCCCCGGGAGATGCGCGCGCCTCTGTTCTGTTGCAAGAAGCAGCCTTTGCTCTTACCCGCTGCTCATCGCTACCCGCTGGGAACTTCTCTCCTGCCACTGTTATCCTCTTCTTAATGGGAGCCCCAGCAGAAGCATCTTTTAGTCTCCCGCCAGGGCTCCCCATTCATCCCCTAGGTGGCCCAATGAGAATCGACCTGATTCAAATGGGACCAATGAGAATCAGAATGATTCAAATTGGGCCACCTAGTGGAAGAATGGGGAGCCCCGGCGGGAGACTCAATGCTTTGCCGGGCTCCGAGAATACTGACAGAGATGGTGGAAGAATGAGCGGAGGAGCGGCATGGGACAAGCAGCGAGACAGGAACGATGGAAGTATGTTTTTGTTACATTTTAAATAGGTAAGGAGTAAAAACTGACTCCTTTACCTATTTAAATCCCTGGCATCTGCGGTGTCCTTACTAAAGGAGGCTCCCAGATGGCAAAAGCAGCCCGCTGACATGGGCGATAGGGCTTTTCACCTGCTCAGAGCAGGTGAAAAGTTTACACCTATGTTTGGTGGGAAACATCGCTTCCTAGGGGGGTGAAAAATTAAATTGCATAGGGGGCAAGGATTATATCGCTCAAGCAAGTTCTTCACCGCCCCGGGGGGTGTTAATTCCAATTGCATTAGGTGACATTACTGACGCCTAATTTAAGAACTTGCCAGTGCTTATCGCTGGCGAGTTTGGTAATTGCATAGGGCCCACTAGCCCATATGCAATTAACTTTTTCTCCAGAGTTTTCTCCTAGGTGATATTTTTAAACTTGTCAGTAAAATGTTTTTTAAGCCACCAGTAAGCAAAAATACTCAAAATAATTTTGACAGTACTTTTTCACCTACTTTTTAGTACTTTTTTAGTTGTAAAGTGCTGGAAAGTTATTTTAAATTGAAAATTATCTCCTAGGAGAAAAGTATCTCCTAGGAGATACAGCATATGGCCCACTGTATCTTCTGATTAACAATCCCTTTGTTGTAGTAGCATCCCACACCTCACCTATGAGTTGGAGGAATTAAGGGGAAGGGGGGAGGTTTCATGTTAATATTGCTGAACAACAGTTATTGTTATTCTGCAGGCAAATGACAAGCGGTGAAGGAAGAGAAGAGATAAACCAGACAGATGCAAGAAACACAGAAATAGTAAGTTGCAGAAAAAACACCTTTCATGGCAGACAAAACCAAACGCCTATTACTTTCTAGAGGACCCTAATATTTCATTAAAATCCAATGTTGCAAGCAGAGTGTATTCGTAAGCTTCCTTTCTATTCTTCTTCTGTGTGCTTGCTGGATGGCAGGACACAACGACACACCCCTATCCATCACTTTGAAGTTAATTGTACATGTGTACAGATACACATCAGATTATCAACAAGTTGATGTGCCACAATCCACCTGGCAGCACTCCAGGTGTAGTTGCAATGATAGTAAAGTATTGACTGACACTGTCATAAAGTAGCTCCTTACACAACACAAAAGATCCTTCAACTCCGAAATGTCGCAGATGTGTTCAATAAAAGAGCAACATTGGTCCATATTTCACTATCCCTTTGAAATGAATAGCATTATTAGCACACCAAACATAAATCAGTAAAGTCAGGGCGTGCAGCAGCTGAGTAATCAAAGGTGTTTACAAGTCCAAAGCAGAAATTCTTCAGAAATGGCTGCCCCACCAACAATCAAATGTGTAAATATTTATAAACATCAATTATGCAGCAACATAAACAATTGTTAAAACATCTGGTGATGCAGCCATTTTTTAAAAGGAACCTTTTCATCTATCATGGTGAGGAGGAGCCACATCATCAGGAAATGTGAACTTCCCACCAAGGATTCAAATTGGTGCATTGGGTATCCTTGGTGGCAATATCAATAAAACCTTAGTAGGAAATTTGAATTTTCTACCAGGGCTTATTTGTATTTCTGATGTGCCACTGCAGGTGGTGGATGGCGTGTTTTCCCTCAAATTCTTACTACTACATATTTCCAAATCATACGTCACTGCAGATTAGCGTGTGTCTATGAATCGGCCGCTGGGAGATTTGGGCGCAGGGTAAAGCCGATAAACGGTAAAGTCCTGGCGGTGTTAATTATTATTCCCCTTTTAGGTCGCCATGGCTAGAGGGGGAAAGATGTAATTCGGTTTCCAGCTATTGGTGGCATCCGAATTACAGTGTTTCTGTAGTAATTTGTGCTCTGTCTTTTGACGGCACCCAAATTAGTCACTGAGTGCCACTATAGCTGTAATTCCTAGTACGGCCTATGCTGGCCCTGGCTGCGCCCAAATCTCTGACACTGTTTTTACAGTGCTTGCGATTAGGGTGGCAATAATATATCAACCCCTTTCTATAATGTTCTTCTGTTGCATGGGCTTCCTCCCACATTCAAACAAAAAGATGTAGGAATTGTTTAATGTGTACAGAAAATCTCAGCACATTATAAATTAATACTAATAATGTTAACCATTCTCAGACCCCATGCTGGTGCAGTGGGTCTGGGGTTCCTCCTGCTGCATGACAATGCCCGGCCTCATGTGGCAAGAGTATACAGACAGTTGCTGGAGGATGAAGCAATTGATACCATTAACTGGCAAGCTACAGGCAGTTGCTGGAGGATGAAGCAATTAATACCATTGATACCATTAATACCATGCCCATGCTTGCCCGAACGAAATCCAATAGAGCACCTCTGAGACATTATGTCTCGGACTATCCAAGGCCACCAGGTAGTAACGTAGACTACACAGAGCTCAATGATGCCCGGGTGCAGATATGGGAGGAGGTCCCCCAGGAGCATACATTTTGCATTGGTGATAAGATTTTTGGTGTATGTGGTGCTGAAAAAGAAAATATTGCTGACATGATATAATCAATATTCTTGTTTGGTTAGTGACTTTTGTTTGATTGGTTGAGCACAGTGGTAGCCTTCTAACCTTTCCCTACCCTATCATGAAGCACTAAGGCCCCGTTTACACTTAATCAGTTGGTACGCAGTTTTTTCCCCTTCTCCTTAGCAGTGCATTGTGTAAAAGATTTCAGTTAAAATGCGTTAAGTGTGAAAGGTGCCATATATAGGAAAACATGGGACTTACTTTGAAAATCAGCTGACCTTTAAGTTATAACTGAGAGCAACTGATTAAGTTCATCATTATCATTCATCCTATCATTATGCCTAACACTAACTGAAACGCCTAACAATAACCAAAACACCTAACACTATCCCTGAAACCAATCTTACTGATGAGCCTACCACCAACTAATATGATACTCCTAACACTATCCCTAAATCCCATACACCTAACACTAACCAAAACACAAGCCGAACATTCCTGATTATATTTCTATCACTTCCCCCACTTGCTGAATCTTCCTGCAGAGCTTGCCAAATTCACCACAAAACTGTAAACCCTTAACCATAACCCAGTGCCAGAAAAAAACCACTCGGCCCGGCTGCTATCTGAACTTGTTGCATCAATGGCAACAGTTGCTGATAACCTGGAGCCCAAAAGAACCTCCTCAGTGCCCCATAGCCACAATTGGCATTGCAGTCTATGGACTAACCAAACAGTGTTGGTAATTGCAGTGACAAAATGAACTGCTTCACCGCAGGGACATCATCCATCCTCTCATAAGGAGCATGTCCTGATGTGGAGGCCATACATACTAGTGAGTAGGATTTTTTGTTGTTGCAATAAATAATATTTGACAAAATGAACTGGCCTCACATATTTTTTTCACTTTGATTTTTGGGTTGTCTTTGAATTCAGCACTCTGTAGATTGATAACTTTCATTTGCATAAATAATGTAAAATTTCTAATTATTGATTCACTAATAATGAATCAAGTTGTAAATATACTAAGATTTAAGTATGAGTGCAAACTCCTACATACATGCATACAGAGCAGGGACAAGGTCCTCCAGCACCCAAGGCTGAGACACCAAAGTGCGCCCCTCCATCCCTCCCACCTCAGCCATCACACACTGATTGCTATTAGACTAAGAGGCACCCCAGGGCCCCCAACACCTTAATCTCTAGTTATCTGGCTTGCAGTCACTTCCATGTATCTCCTTTTCTTATTCCTTTCTGCTTCAAACACAATTAGGAATCACAGCTGAACGAATTGTGCGCCCCTTGCTACACTGCGCCCTGAGGCTGGAGCCTCTCCAGCCTATGCCTCGGCCCGGCCCTGCATGCATAATGAAAAAAACAAAGGAAATCAAGGTCAGAAGATATGAATACAGATCATTTTCATTTACAGTACCTTTCTTTCCTAAAACATGACCCAACCCACATCAGTATAGATACCTAACGTGATTGGAAGTGTTCCAAAGTGTTATTTTAAAGGTCAACTGTAACAAGAGGGATATGGAGGCTGCCATATTTATTTCCTTTTAAGCAATACCAGTGGCCTGGCAGTCCTGCTGATCCTCTGCCTCTAATGCTTTTAGCCATAGACCATGAACAAGCATGCAGCATATCAGGTGTTTCTGACATTATTGTCAGATCTGACAACATTAGCATCATGCTTGTTGCTGGTGTGATTCAGACACTACTGCAACCAAATAGATCAGCAAGACTGTCAGGCAACTGGTACTGTATTGATTTAACCACCCTGGCATTTAAATGTTTTGCGGCGCTCAGCCACGGGTGTTTTTTTTTCACTTTTTTTTATCATGTAGCTAGCCTAGCGCTAGCTACATGATTCCCCCCACCCTGCGCTATCCCTCCCACCCCTCCGATCGCTGCCGGCGACCATACCCAACAGGAAATCCCGCTCTGAACGTCATGATGTCAGGGGGAGTCCCGATCCACCCCTTAGCGCAGCCTGGCGGTGATTGGCCAGGCTGCGCAATGGGTCTGGGGGGGCCCTCTTTCGCGGCGCGTAGCGGCGGCAAGCGAGTAAAACATGCAGCTAGCAAAGTGCTAGCTGCGTGTTTTAAAAAAAATTGGCAAAAAAGACCCACCAGGGGCTGAGATATTCAGCCTGGCGGTACTGGACGAGCTGAGCTCGTCCATACCGCCAAGGTGGTTAATGGAAATAAATATGGCATTCTCCATATTCTTCTCACTACAGTTCTACTTTAAAGGGGCACTACAGCGAAAAACTGTAAAATTTAAAATATGTGCAAACATATACAAATAAAAAGTATGTTTTTTCCAGAGTAAAATGAGCCATAAATTACGTTTTTCCTATGTTGCTGTCACTTACAGTAGGTTATAGAAATCTGACAGAAGTGACAGGTTTTGGACTAGTCCATTTCTTTATAGGGGATTCTCAGGGATATACAGGATCTTCTCAAAAAATTAGCATATTGTGATGAAGTTCATTATTTTCTGTAATGTACTGATAAACATTAGACTTTCATATATTTTAGATTCATTACACACAACTGAAGTAGTTCAAGCCTTTTATTGTTTTTCTTATTGATGATTTGGGCATACAGCTCATAAAAACCCAAATTTCCTATCTCAAAAAATTAGCATATTTCATCCGACCAATAAAAGAAAAGTGTTTTTAAAACAAAAAAAGTCAACCTTCAAATAATTATGTTCAGTTATGCACTCAATACTCGGTCGCAAATCCTTTTGCAGAAATGATTGCTTCAATGCGGCGTGGCATGGAGGCAATCAGCCTGTGGCACTGCTCAGGTGTTATGGATTCTGGTACATTTTTCTGCATGAGGATGAAGTTTGTTAAATTACCGACAGAGGGAGAACACGTGCTGTAATCATGCGGAAATCAGTTAAATAAATGCGGTATTTTCCTGACTGTTATGTGAGGTACTGCTGCTTGTGTGTTGACATAGGGGGATTTTGCCTTCACTGCAGCTAAGTGGCTTGGAGACAGACAGAGACTGGACTAAGGGAGGACACAGCGCAGACCATAGAAGAGTCCCTGGACAGCAGGCAAAGTTGATGAAGTGTAAGTTGTTGTTTTTTTTTATCAAAACCCCTCCCCCCCTGCTCGTTCCAACGAGGCCCCACTACCCCCACTCCTTCCATCCAGGAACCCCCCTCGCTCCTTCTCCCGATGCCCCCTCTCGATCCTTAGCAGCGCTGAGACATAAGCATGACTAGTATTACTCACCGTGGCTCTCTCTCTCTCCAGCGATGATCACAGAACTTCTTCCTCCTCCTCTGCTGTACAGCTCCGGGCTACTGTTCACAGTACCGGGGATGCGGCTTGATGACCTCATCAAGCCGCATCCCTGGTACTGTAAACAGTAGCCGGAGCTGTACCATGGTGGAGGATGAGTGGTCATCGTTGAAAAGAGCCTCGGTGAGTAATACTCTCCAAGCTCATCTCCCAGAGCCATCGGGTAATCAGGAGGGAGGGGGGAGAATCTGAAGGCAGAAATTGGGAGGGAAGGGGGTGGGAAACTGGGAGGGAGTAAGGCTAAATATGCTTTTTTGTTCTTACCTATAATGGTGCCCCTTTACCTTACTATAGCTGACCTACCTATACTCTGGCACCTACACCTGACCTACCTATACTCTGGCACCTACACCTGACCTACCTATACTCTGGCACCTACACCTGACCTACCTATACTCTGGTACCCATAGCTGACCTACCCATACTCTGGCACCTATAGATGACCTACCCATACTCTGGCACCTATAGCTGACCTACCCATACTCTGGCACCTATAGCTGACCTACCCATACTCTGGCACCTATAGCTGACCTGCCCATACTCTGGCACCTACACATGACCTACCTATACTCTGGCACCTATAGCTGACCTACCCATACTCTGGCACCTATAGCTGACCTGCCCATACTCTGGCACCTATAGCTGACCTACCCATACTGTGGCACTTATAGCTGACCTACCCATACTCTGGCACCCATAACTGGTTAACTAATACTGGGACAACTCACTCTAACATCAAGCCCTCACTCAATGCACACTCGCTCATTTCAGGCCCACACTCTCAGTACACTCACTCATTTCAGGCCCACACTCTCCGCACACTCACTCTAACCTCAGGCCATTACTCTCAACACCGTTACTCTAACCTCAAGCCCTCACTCTCAGCACACTCACTCTCATTTGAGGCCCACACTCTCAGGACACTCACTAGGGATGATCAATGAGATGCACGTTTTTCTGAGTTGATGCAAATTTATGCAAAAAGTTATACAAATATATGCAGTTTAAAATGGCCCAATCAATTTCAACCTGGGTTCAAACTAATTGGTTAATTTTCAAACTGCATATATTTGCATAAAAAATGCATAAACTTGCATCAACTCAGAAAAAATTGCATCTCATTGATCATCCCTAACACTCACTCTAACCTCAGGCCCTCACTCTCTCATTTTCATCTATGACTTCTTACAGAAATGAGGATAAGACCAGGTACAGGCAGGTCTTAAAGAGACTCCGTAACAAAAATTGCATCCTGTTTTTTATCATCCTACAAGTTCCAAAAGCTATTCTAATGTGTTCTGGCTTACTGCAGCACTTTCTGCTATCACAGTCTCTGTAATAAATCAATGTATCTTTCCCTTGTCAGACTTGTCAGCCTGTGTCTGGAAGGCTGCCAAGTTCTTCAGTGTTGTGGTTCTGCTATGAATTCCCCCTTCCAGGCCCCTCTATGCACACTGCATGTGTATTATTTAGATTAGAGCAGCTTCTCTCTTATCTTTTACAAGCTGGATAAATCGTCCTCTGAGCTGGCTGGGCTTTCACATACTGAAGAATTACAGACAAGGGCAAAGCTGTTTGCAGGAGAAAAAAGAGCAGCCTGAAACTTCAGTGCATGAGATTCTGCAGGGAGAAAGAAACACACAAATGATCTCTTGAGATTCAAAAGGAAGGCTGTATACAGCCTGCTTGTGTATGGTTGTATTTTCTATGTGTGGACATACTGTACATCAACCTACTTCCTGTTTTGGTGGCCATTTTGTTTGTTTATAAACAAACTTTTAAAAACTGTTTTTAACCACTTTTAATGCGGCGAGGAGCGGCAAAATTGTGACAGAGGGTAATAGGAGACGTCCCCTAACGCACTGGTATGTTTACTTTTGTGCGATTTTAACAATACAGATTCTCTTTAAACTGAACGGTAAATTTTGTGCTAACACGCCCCCTTTTCTTCATGAGAATTCTGATTTGAGGTAAAATACCACACAAATTACCTCACAATTTACTGCATGAGGTAATTCAGGAATAAAATTTAACGCATGAGGTAAAACCTTACTAAAACCTACCAGAATTGCTAAATGTCATTACCTTGTGAGGTAAATTACCTCACATGAGGTAATTTGTTTGATAACCCTACCAGAATTGAGCCCAATGTGGTGTTTCTCTTTAACCTCTTGAGGACTGCAGTGTTAAACCCCCCTAGTGACCAGGCCATTTTATGTAAAATTGGCCACTGCAGCTTTAAGGCCAAGCTGCAGGGCCGCACAACACAGCACACAAGTGATTCCCCCCCCTTTTCTCCCCACCAACAGAGCTTTCTGTTGGTGGGGTCTGATCGCTCCCGCCCCTCAAGCAGGAGATGCGCACGCAGCCTGCAAGCGATCTCCTGCAAACTGCTGCCCCAGGACTGTACGCCGATCGGCGTTAGGCGGTCCTGGGGCAGCCGCCGCGGCCACGCCCATCGGCGTGACGCGGTCGGCAAGCAGTTAACCCACATCAGTAATGTTATTGTTAAAGGACCATTATCGTGAAAAATTTTAAAATGTAAAATACATGTAAACACATACAAATAAAAAGTATGTTCCTTCCAGATTGAAAAGAGCCATAAATTACTTTTCTCTCATCTTGCTGTCACTTACAGCAGGTAGTAGAAATCTGACAGAACCGACAGGTTTTGGACCAGCTCATCTCCCCATAGGGGATTCTCAGCATGGCCTTTATTCTTTATAAAGACACTCCTTGAAAAGGTTTTATATAAAGATGCTGGCCAGCCTCCCTGCTCGTTACACACTTATTTAGCAGTTGTATAGAACAACTGCCATTCACTAAGTGAAAACCCTGAGAATCCCCCAAGAAGAGATGGGCTAGTCTAAAATCTGTCGGTTCTGTCAGATTTCTACTACCTCTTGAAAGTGACAGCAACATAGGAGAAACATAATTTAAAGCTCATTTTACTCTGGAAGAGATGTACTTCTTAATCGTACGTGATTACATGTATTTTAAATTCTACCATTTACCATTTTTGCGATAGTGGTCCTTTAATGTGGTAACGCTGTTTCTGTATAGCTATAGGTTCTGCTGTGCCTTGGAGCTCAGTGTTTCCTATAGTAATATAATATATATGGAAACAGAACATGAGAGGAGACCCTCCAGTATACTTGTTGGATGACGCTGTGTTGCCTTATGCAATGTTCCAAATGAAACAAATTGGCTGCTTACAGATGGGCAAAGCACAGCTCTCTATCAAAGCTTGACTGCAGGTCCTTTGCATGTTCCAGCATGTGCAATAATGAATAGTGTCCATTCGAAAATTGGAAAGCTCTGATGGAGATTTTGCAATCCAGTATATTTATATCTAAGCAATGAAACAGACCTGACTAATCAGCTTACTCAAAGTATATGAGTCATACAACTCAGGGAGGAGGAAGGGGTATAGATAGGGAACAGTAAATTCGAGCGCCTGAGGCTAGTGGACAAATCGGGCGCCGCCATTCACTCCTATAATAAATATCGTTTAATGGGCGCCCGATAGGAAAAAAGGGCGCCGGAGAAAAATAACGTTTTAAAAGCGGCGCCCGGAGACTACTGTTTCTCATGATTACACATTATTAAATGATTTATACATTTTTAAATTTTATTTTTAAACGAAAAACAGTACAATATTTTTTTTAAACATTATTTTTAAACGAAAAACAGTACATTTTTTTTTTAACATTATTTTTAAACGAAAAAACTAACAGGGGGGTCTTAGGTTTAGGCACCAACAGGGGGGTCTTAGGTTTAGGCACCAACAGGGGGGTCTTAGGTTTAGGCACCAACAGGGGGTCTTAGGTTTAGGCACCAAAAGGGGGGTCTTAGGTTTAGGCACCAACAGGGGGGTCTTAGGTTTAGGCACCAACAGGGGGGTCTTAGGTTTAGGCACCAACAGGGGGGTCTTAGGTTTAGGCACTAACAGGGGGGTCTTAGGTTTAGGCACCAACAGGGGGGTCTTAGGTTTAGGTACTAACAGGGGGGTCTAGGGGTTAGGGGTAGGTACAGGGAGGGTTACTTAGGCACCAACAGGGGGGGTCTTAGGTTTAGGCATCAACAGGGGGGTCTAGGGGTTAGGGGTAGGTACAGGGAGGGTTACTTAGTAATTTTTTTTTTAAACGTTATTATACGTTTCACTATTTAAACGAAAGATTAACGTTTTTACAATTGCCGATTTAATGCACATTATTTAATGATTTATAACTTTATAAAACATTAATTTTAAACGAAATACAGTACAATACATTTTTAAACGTTATCAATGCTTATCGTTAAAAACCCGGCGCCCTTTTTTCCCAGCGCCCCTTTTTAACGTACGCGTATAGATATGCCTCTGCATCTGTGCAATAAGCATATTTGGTGAATTTCCTCCCTACTAAATATTCTACCATCATCTGTTAATGGTATTTCAACAAAGTGGAAGCAATTGGGAAGAACAGCAATACCAAAAGTGCTAAGCCACATACAATCACAGTGCAGGATACTGAGGTACACATGCACAGAGGTCACAAACTTTCTGCAGAATTAGTAGGTACAGATCTCCAAATTTGAGCCAGCGAGCGTACAATACGCACGCACGGTTCTGTCAGTGTAAAGTGCGCTCTTAAAGAGAAACCGTAACTACGAATTGAACTTCAACCCAATCAGTAGCTGATACCCCCTTTCCCATGCAAAATATTTTCCTTTTCTCAAACGGATCATCAGGGGGGTCTGTATGGCTGATATTGTGGTGAAACCCCTCCCACAGTGTGATGTCAGGACCGTGGTTCTAACAGTTTCCTGTCTGTGAACCTCATTGCATTGTGGGAAATGCCTGTTTACAGCTGTTTCCAACTGCCAAAAAAGCAAGCAGCATTTCCTCCACTGACATAACCTGCCAGCAGTAAAAATGTCACGCTGTAATAAATGTCGGAATGTAAATCAGGGAGAGGAAAGATTTTACAATGGGCAAACACTGACTAAATTATTTATACATAAGTATTGTAAAAATGAAGCACTTTTTAATTATTACATTCTTTTCACTGGAATTCCTCTTTAAGTTAGTGCAATCCTTTTAAGTCCCGCGCAATGTGATGGTATCGCGACCGCGATACTTCACTTGCGCGGCTGCTATTACATTAATTAACGTACTGTAGTAGTGGCTGCGCTGTAGGACCATGCGTAGCATGTGCTGGCTTGTATTAACCCACGCTGCTTGAGCGTGTTATCTTTAGTGAATCGTCCTGATTGAGAGAGAAATTGATTTGATTTGAAAGAGAGTTGCAGAGGTCAGAGTCTGGTGGAAGTCCAGAAGGGTTGTTATTGCAGTAGTCCAGAAATGGCCAGAGCATGGACCAGGAGTTTGGCAGTTGTGGCGGATTAGTTAGAGGCAAAGTTTGGTGATGTCACAAAGATGAAAGTGGCACTAGCGATGAGCAGGCAAAATGTCCAAACTTATATTTAAAGTTCAGGTGTTTAGTACTAGTTAGACATATCTATCTATCTGGGAGAAATTGGCAGCACTCCTAATCAGGCTGCACCTGAAATGACTATCTATCTATCTACAGTGCTGCCCATAATTATTCATACCCCTGAAAAATTTTGACTTAAAGTTACTTTTATTCAACCAGCAAGTAATTCGATGGGAAATGACATAGGTGTCTCCCAAAAGATAATAAGACAATGTAAAAGAGGCATTATTGTGGGGAAAAAAAATTCTCAGCTTTTATTTACATTTGAGCAAAAAGTATCCAGTCCACAATTATTCATACCCTTCACAAACTGTCACAGTCTGTGGGAAAATCGAAAGTTCTATACCACTCCAAATAGTCCAAGCTGTTCTAAAGCATCCTAATTACCCCGATTAATTGGGAACAGCTGTTTAAATCAACCCAACAGGTGAAAAACAGCAGCTCTCTGCAGTTAGTTGTAGTCATTCATGGCTAAGACAAAGGAGCTTAGTGAGGACCTGTGGCTGTACATTGTGGCTGCTCACAAGTCAGGAAAGGGCTACAAGGCCATTTCTAAAAGTTCCAGTGGCTACAGTGCAAATATTGTTAAAAAATACAAGATGTTCTGCACTGTGGAAAATCTCAGAGGAAATTGCTTAGAAGCCAAAAGTGACACCTGTGCTGGCCACTTGGCCAGGAGGATAGTGAGAGAGGTGAAAATAATCTAAGGATCACCACCAAGGCCATCCTGGTGAATCTGGGCTCTGCTGGTGGCAATGTCTCAAGGCAGACAATCCAATGCCCACTGCACACTGCTGGGTTCCACAGATGCAGACCAAGGAGGATGCCACTTCTCCAGATAAGGCACACAAAAGCTCGCTTGGCCTTTGTAAATGCTCATCTGGAGATTCTGGACAAAGAAGAAGACTTCTGGTCTTCTTTGTTATGGTCAGATGAAACAAAAATGTAATTGTTTAGTCACAATGATGTTTCCTTCATTTGGCGTAAAAAGGTGAAACCTTTAACCCAAAGAACACCATCCCTAATGTCAAACATGATGGTGGGAACCTAATGCTTTGGGTTTTTTTTTCAGCCAATGGACCAGGGAACCTAATCACAGTAAACGGCACCATAAAAAAAGAGCAATACATGAGGATTCTCAATGACAACATCAGGCAGTCTGCAGAGAAACTTGGCCTTGAGCACCAGTGGACATTTTCACCATGACAATAACTCAAAACACACAGCCTGACTTGAATCCAATTGAGAATATGTGGAGGGAGCTAAAGATCAGGGAGGTGGCAAGAAGACCCTCCAACATGAAAGATTTGGAGCTCATTGCTAAAGAAAAAAAATACTTGTGGAGACTTGCAAAAAGCTGGTTTGCAATTATAGGAAGAGTTTGATTGCTGTAATAGCCAATAAAGGTTTCTATTGATTATTAAGAAGGGTATGAATAATTTAGGACTGGATACTTTTTGCTCAAATATACAGTATGGATCAGAAGTTTGGACACACCTCATTCAAAGAGTTTTCTTTATTTTCATGACTATGAACATTGTAGATTCAAACCGAAGGCATCCAAACTATGAATTAACACATGTGGAAGTATAGTACATAAACAAAAAGTGTGAAACAACTGAAAATATGTTATATTCTAGGTTCTTCAAAGTAGCCACCTTTTGCTTTGATTACTGCTTTGCACACTCTTGGCATTCTCTTGATGAGTTGAAAGAGGTAGTCACCTGAAATGGTTTTCACTTCACAGGTGTGCCCTGTCAGGTTTAATAAGTGGGATTTCTTGCCTTATAAATGGGGTTGGGACCATCAGTTGCGTTGTGGAAAAGTCAGGTGGATACACAGCTGATAGTCCTACTGAATAGACTGTTAGAATTTATTTGTATTATGGCAAGAAAAAAAGCAGCTAAGTAAAGAAAAACGAGTGGCCATCATTACTTTAAAGCGGTATTGTCACCATAAAAATCAAATTTCAACAGCAACTGGTCTGAGTGTATTAAAGGAATACTGTAGGGGGTCGGGGGAAAATGAGTTGAACTTACCCAGGGCCTCTAACGGTCCGCCGCAGACATCCTGTGCCCGCGCAGCCACTCACCGATGCCGTGGGACCCGCCTCCGGATCACTTTTGGAATTTCAGACTTTAAAGTCTGAAAACCACTGCACCTGTGTTGCCGTGTCCTCGCTTCCCCTGATGTCAGCAGGAGCGTACTGCGCAGGCACAGACCATACTGGGCCTGCACAGTACGCTTCTGAGGACGTCAGCGGGAGTGAGGACACGGCAACACAGGCACAGTGGTTTTCAGACTTTAAAGTCGCAAATTCCAGAAGTGAACCAGAGGCGGGGCCGGAGCATCGGTGAGTGGCTGTGCGGGCACAAGATGTCTGCGGGGGACCGTTAGAGGCCCTGGGTAAGTTCAACTCATTTTCCCCCGACCCCCTACAGTATTCCTTTAAGTGATAAAGATGCTAATCCTACATTCAAAACTTTTTCTGCTGTTATGGTTTGGAGTTATCACATACTTTAGGAACACTGGCCCTAGTGCCAAACAGTGCCAAAAAGTTGAATGCTGGGAGTTCTTTTGAATGCTGGGAGTTCTTTTTATCTATAATATATTCCTCCTCTTCCATTTATTTCCCTGCCTAGCTGATCACTTGTGTTTACAAGCAAGGCTGAGGTGACTCAGTGATTGGATGTGTAAATAAAAAAAAGACTCTGGGAGGAGGGCAGCTAATGAATACACAATGAGCAAGAGAAGGGAGGGGGGAAAACAAGAGTCAGGGAGGATATGATGTCAGCATTAGCTTGGCAAAATGGCCACTGCCTGCAATAGGATTTTCTGCTTTTCCTTTATAAAATTCACAGGAATCATTACGTGGATAGCACAATACATCTGTTATGTAAGTAGAAGTAGTATTTATCTACTTATATATGTGTTTTTTATTACTAGGTTAGCATGGGTGTCGCTTGTTCTTTAAGAAATGAAGGTCAGCCAGTCCGAAAAATTGGGAAAACTTTGAAAGTGTCCCCAAGTGCAGTCTCAAAAACCATCAAATGCTACAAAGAAACTGGCTCACATGCGGACCGCCCCAGGAAAAGAAGACCAAGAGTCACCTCTGCTGCGGAGGATAAGTTCATCCAAGTCACCAGCTTTAGAAATCAAAGGTTAACAGCTGTTTAGATTAGAGACCAGGTCAATGCCACACAGAGTTCTAGCAGCAGACACATCTCTAGAACAACTGTTAAGAGGAGACTGTGTGAATCAGGCCTTCATGGTAGAATATCTGCTAGGAAACCACTGCTAAAGACAGGTAACAAGCAGAAGAAACTTGTTTGGGCTAAAGAACACAAGGAATGGACATTAGACCAGTGGAAATCTGTGCTTTGGTCTGATGGGTCCAAATTTGAGATTTTTGGTTCCAACCACCGTGTCTTTGTGCGATGCAGAAAAGGTGAACGGATGGTCTCTACATGCCTGGTTTCCACCGTGAAGCATGGAGGAGGTGTGATGGTGTGGGGGTGTTTTGCTGGTGACACTGTTGGGGATTTATTCAAAATTGAAGGCATACTGAACCAGCATGGCTACCACAGCATCTTGCAGCGGCATGCTATTCCATCCGGTTTGCGTTTAGTTGGACCATCATTTATTTTTCAACAGGACAATGACCCCAAACACACCTCCAGGCTGTGTAAGGGCTATTTGACCAGGAAGGAGAGTGATGGGGTGCTGCGCCAGATGACCTGGCCTCCACAGTCACTAGACCTGAATCCATTCGAGATTGTTTGGGGTGAGCTGGACCGCAGAGTGAAGGCAAAAGGGCCAACAAGTGCTAAGCATCTCTGGGAACTCCTTCAAGACTGTTGGAAGACCATTTCAGGTGATTACCTCTTGAAGCTCATCAAGAGAATACCAAGTGTGCAAAGCAGTAATCAAAGCAAAAGGTGACTACTTTGAAGAACCTAGAATATGACATATTTTCAGTTGTTTCACACTTTTTGGTTGTGTACTATACTTCCACATGTGTTAATTCATAGTTTGGATGCCATCAGTGTGAATCTACAATGTTCATAGTCATGAAAATAAAGAAAACTCTTTGAATGAAAAGGTGTGTCCAAACTTTTGGTCTGTACTGTAAATAAAAGCTGAGAAATGTTTTTTTTTTTTCCCCACAATAATGCCTCTTGTCTTATTATCTTTTGGGAGACACCTATGCCGTTTCCCGTCAAAAATCACTTGCTGTGTGAATAAAAGTAACTTTAACCACTTGATGACCGCAGTGTTAAACCACCCTAAAGACCAGGCACTTTTTTTCTGTAGTGGGCTGTGCAGGCTTTTCAGCCTCCTTCACAGCCCAGCTAAGGAGTATGGCGATCGGACTCACCTCCTACTTTTGTCCCTAAGGGGACATGCTGCCGGAGGGGTCCGATCGCCGCTGTCACTTTTTTTTCTATAGCCTCATAGAGGCTCTCATTGCCGCCGTCCCCCTCCCTCTCCTTCCCTCCTCCCCTCTGCCTGAAGAATTGAGCAGGACGGCGATCCGTCCTGCTCTCCGCCTCTCATAGGCATCAGCCTATGAGAGGACGGCGATCGCCAATCTCGTACAGCGCTGCTGGAGACCGCAGCACTGTACGCATGTAAACAAAGGGGATTTCTTTCCCCTTCCGTTTACAAGCAGCCTGCTAGCCGCGATCGGCGGCTAGCAGGCTAATCTCGGAACTCCGTTCCATGAAGTGGCAGGGAATAATCGTGCATGCGCGCGGTGTTGTACCCTCCTGACATAAATATTTAAAAAGTTCAGTCCCTAGGTAACTATTTATGAATTTTTTTTTATTGTAATTTTTTTTTTTTATTAAAAAAAAAAAAAATAACTGGGGAGTGTGGGAGGTAAATTTTTGGGAAGTTTTGGGAGGTTAATTTTTTGTGTAAAAGTAATGTATTTGTATGTGAAAAATGCTTTAGGCCTTGTTTCCATCTGTGCGCTTCTATCCGCTTCTGTACCCTTTTTATCAGCACATCAATATTACAGATTGATACATGTTGCTGAAAAGCGGACAAAAGCGCACAGATGGAAACAAGGCCTTAGAGTGTAGTTTTACTATTTGGCCACAAGATGGCCACAGTAACATTTTGTTTATGCGACCTGCAAGCGTCCGGAAGGACGCTTGCAGGAAGTGCTATGAGGCTGGAAACTTTTTTTTTCTTCACAATGATCGCGCTGCTTCTCGTAGAAGCAGCGGATCATTGAGGGCTTAGATCAACGAACGGGAATGGATTTTCCCGTTCATTGATCTCCGGGGCGAGAGGGCGGCGGCGTGCATGCGAGCAGGAGGGCGCGCATGAGCGAGCAGGAGCGCGGGCAGTACAGATTTCTCCGTCCCTGGTGGTAAAAGGATAGAAAAAGGGACGGAGAAATCCGTACGGCTGGGGGTAAAGTGGTTAAGACTGCTTTAGTGTTGCTGCTAACATCTCCTCATATGCCTATGTGAGACTTCCAATATATGATTTTTGTATTAAGACTTCCTATTGCCATTATAAGAATTTCCTTGTTTTTTTTGTGTTGAGACTTCCACTATATCATTTTTGTATTGTATCCATTATATGAATATCCTTTTAACCACTTACTGTTTGCGCCCTTTTTACTTGCTTCAGTATTAGGTAGCCAGATGTGCCCACCAGTATTATTATTTTTAGTATTTACCGTATATAGCGCCGACATCTTACGCAGCGCTGTACAGTATATATATATATATATATATATATATATATATATATATATATATATATATATATATATAGTCTTGTCACTAACTGTCCCTCTAGGAGCTCACAATCTAATCCCTACTACTGTCATATGTCTATGTATGTATCATGTAGTGGATGTATTGTAGTCTAGGGCCAATTTAGGGGGGAGCCAATTAACTTATCCGTATGTTTTTGGGATGTGGGAGGAAAACGGAGAGCACGGAGGAAACCCACACAGACACGAGGAGAACATACAAACTCCTTGCAGATAGTGCCCTGGCTGGGATTCGAACTGGGGACCCAGCGCTGCAAGGCAAGAGCGCTAACCACTATGCCACCGTGCTGCCCCTATTATGATCTCTTCTAATTAATATTGGTATTTTAATCAGCATGGTTGCCTTTACAACTTGCCTTATTCAATGCTGAGTTTAGGTGGTCTTCAAATAGCTTACATTACTATAGATTGCTGTTTTTTATTTCCATGGTTTACACTACACACACAAAAAAAAAGAACTCATGCCCCCATATGCTGGTCTTTAGAAGAACTCGGGGACACAAGTACTTCCGAATCTGCTTGCAGAAGAAGTGCTGAAGAGATGTTTGTCTATGGAATCAAAAGTTTTCCAGACCCGTTTGGGGTTGATTTTAAATGTTCCTAATGTTGTCCATGATGTAAACAGCTCATCTAACACATTATTTTCTATTCCACCCTTGCACTATTTTTACCAGTTACTATTCTTATCTTCCAGTAGACATTATTTGTCATCAGCACTGGTCTGCTGCAGAACAAGTTTAGTCACAGGGAATCCCAATGATAACAGCGCACTGGAATGATTCAATAAGTGAATACCGTTGAGAAAACCCTGACTGCAAAACACCTTTCGATTTAGGAAAACCCCTCAGCCAGAGGAAAGCTCCTATTTCCCTATGCAAATAAAAAAGCTTTTTGGCAGGCATTTTGAACAACAAAGAAAGGCTAGACTGATTTCATTCAAAATTAAAAAAAATCCCAGCGCTTAAACATAAAAATAAACATAAGAAAGGATACCAGACTGGCAGATAACACAGCAGTTGGCTGAAATGTAAAGGTGCCCACACATCAGGCCTGGATTTACATCACAGGAGTCTACAGGCACCTTATACTTCGCCCTCCATGACCCTACAAATCCCTTCCGAACCGCTCTACAAGTGAGCTGGCTGACCCAGCTGTCACAGTATGTGCTGGCCACAATTAGAGAATATATGGGAACTGAAATATACGCACAAAGGTGGGTCACCACACAGGCGGCCATTAAAAGTACAGACAGGCCCGTTTCTAGGGGCCATGCGGGCACACTGAGTGCTATTGGGAGGGGGGTGCTGTAATGAAGGGGGGAGCCGCACCCGCGGGGAGGGCAGCCCGACCTCTCCCTCCCTTCCTCTACCCGGGACGCCCTCCGTGCTCCCCCTCCAGACTGCAGAGTTAGCGCAGGGAAGCGCTCACTGTAAATAGCTACTCACCTCCTAGGTTCCAATCGCCGCTCACTCGCCGCTGGACTCCTTTCTACATAGCCGGGTATACACACACTGCTTCCTGTTAAACAGGAAGCAGCGTGTGTTTCAGCGTCTATGCAGAGAGGAGTCCATCGGCGAGTGAGCGGCGATTGGAACCTGGGAGGTGAGTAGCTATTTACAGTGAGCGCTTGCCTGCTCTAACTCTGCAGTCTGGAGGGGGAAGAATGGAGGGCGGCCCGGGGAGAGGAAGGGAGGGAGAGGTCGGGCTGCCCTTCCCGCGGCTGTGGCTCCCCCCTCCATTATGGGGGGGCACCTACCTACCTCACCTATACTGGGGGCAGCTACCTAACCTATACTTGGGGGCACCTACCTACCTCACCTATACTGGGAGGCAGCTACCTAATCTAACCTATACTGGGGGGCACCTACCTAATCTAACCTATACTGGGGGGCAGCTACCTAACCTATACTGGGGGGCATGGCCGGCCTTTGACCTGAGCGACCGGAGCGGTCGCTCAGGGCGCCGGCTTCCAGGGGGCGCACATCCCTTCCCTCCCTCCGATAACTGCTTTCCCGCCGCACAGCTTCCCTTCCTCTGATTAATGTCCCCCGCCCGCCCCCGCTCTGAGCTCCTCTCGGTTCCTCTCCCTCCGATGTAGAGACCAGTGCTGGCAGTGGCTCACCATCCATCTCGAAAACACCTGCATTGTTCAGCTCCTGGGGCATTCTTCTGAATTAGAAGGGCTTTGCTTGATGACCTCATCAAGCGAGGACCCTTAAAGCCACAGTTCAGAAGAATGGCCCGGGAGCTGAGCAAAGCAGGTGTTTTCGAGATGGACGGTGAGCCACTGCCAGCACTGGTCCCTACATCGGAAGGAGGGCTACAATAAAGGTAAATGGGGTAAATGCCCCAGGGTCTGAAGAGGCTCCAAGGCTTCCCCATTGCCCCTTTTAAAATTTAATGAATCTAGGCAGAGTAATATAACCGGAGCGCATGTGTGTCGGTAGGAGACAGGCAGCAGCAGCAGCAGCAGGCAGGGGAAGCAGGGGGAAGATTCTCTGTGTGTGTCAGCTTAATTTTGCAGCATTGCCACTCTGTCCTGCCTCCCGACCCGACCTGATCCGGCCACAGTTCCCTCCTTGAGAGCACAGCAGGCACATGATGTAATTTAAGAAAGAAGGTGCCGTGCTGTAGTAGGTAGCAAACGGAATGTGTGGAGTCCTTGGCAGCTGCATCCATGGTAAGAGATGCTGCTGTACTTCCACACTGCACGCTTGGGTAGGCGAGGGGTGTATGGAGAAGGAAGAGAGAGCTGCCTGTAATTTACGATCAGTGACCATCCATGGCCCCCTCCTCTTACACACACACAAATGGCAAAAGCAGCAGGAAAGGGGCATGGGGGTTGGACGGACTGAGGAATGAAGAGAGAGAGAGCTGCCTTCATGCTGGGAGGGGGGTAGGGGCAGAGGGACCACCATGTACAAGGCTGAAAAGATGTACAGGAGGCTGCAAACATGAGCAGGACACTCATTCAGAGAAGGGACTGGCTGCAGATCTCCTGCACTCCCCTGGAGGTGTGTAAAATCTGTCATTACTCTATTTGTGGATTCTCTGCAGTCTCTTCCTGTTTTACATCCCCCTTTCTTTGCATTGGATGGGACACCACAGCTGCACTACATGTAGTGGTGAGCATTGAGGGACATTATGAAAGCATGTGTTACATGAAAGACATAATGCCCACACAATTGCACGCAGCTGCCCTTCCCCGACTTGTGCACCCTGGGGCCCCTGCAAAGTTTTTGACAACATAGCAACAACTCGTCTGTCCCGACTGGCACTGCTTCATTAGTCCCTGCTACATGTCTTCATCCTCATTAGATGCATCTTCTCAGTGACCTGGCACATGTGACATGTCATTATGTAATAATATGCGCCAGGCCATTGAGAAGAGGCTTCCCTGCGAGGATGAAGACGAGAGCTCGGACTAATAGAGCAGCACACCTACAGGGACAAGTGAGTTGCTGTGTTGCCAAAAACTTTGCAGTGGGCCCTGGGATCAGTAGGCCTGGAGAGGGGGCACTTCGACAGCCAGTTTGGGGACCCTGGGAGGTGAATTTGCTGCCGGGAAGGCTGGGGTCAGGGGCCCCCCGGTTACTTTTGCCCCAGGGCCCCATTGTAGCTAGAAACGGCCCTGATCAGAGGGAGGGAGGGAAGGGAACTGAGAGGAGCTCAGAGCGGGGGACATTCATCGGAGGGAGGGAAGCTGTGCGGCGGGGAAGACATTTTTATTGGAGGGAGGGAAGCTGAATCGCTGGGGGACAGTTTTATCGGAGGGAAGGAAGCTGTGTGCCAGGGGGAGATATTTTAATTGGAGGGAGGGAAGCGGTGCAGCAGGCGCCTCTTATTTGACTCCAGGGAGACGTTCTGCGAGAGGGGAGGCCATGTGTGATCTGCTTGTGTGTGATCTGCATGTGTGTTTGTGTGTGTGATCTGCGTCTGTGTGTGTGATCTGCGTCTGTGTGTGATCTGCGTCTGTGTGATCTGAGTGTGTAATTGGTGTGTCCGTGTGTCTGTGTCACACACACACTAAAGGGGGAACTGCTTTTATACACTAAAGGGGGAAATCTGCCCATATACACCAAAAGGGGGGCTCTGCCTATATACACTAAAGGGGATCTTGCACATGGGCAGGTGTGTGTGTGCGTGTGTGTGTGTGAAGAGGATGAATGGGGGGGGGGGGGGGGGGGGCACCAAAATCTGGTTACGCTCAGGGCGCTGTGAAACCTAAGGCCGGCCCTGCTGGGGGGCAGCTACCTAATCTAACCTATACTGGGGGCACCTACCTAATCTAACCTATACTGGAGGGGCAGCTACCTATCTAACCTATACTGGGGGGCACCTACCTAATCTAACCTATACTGGGGGGCAGCTACCTATCTAACCTATACTGGGGGGGCAGCTACCTATCTAACCTATACTGGGGGGCAGCTACCTATCTAACCTATACTGGGGGGCAGCTACCTAATCTAACCTATACTGGGGGGGGCAGCGACCTAATCTAACCTATGCTGGGGGGCAGCTACCTATCTAACCTATACTGGGGGGCAGCTACCTAATGTAACCTATACTGGGAGGGGGGCAGCTGCCTAATCTATTTATACTGGGGGCAGCTAACTATCTAACCTATGCTGGGGGGCAGCTACCTATCTAACCTATACTGGGGGGCAGCTACCTAATCTAACCTATACTGGGGGGGCAGCTACCTAATCTAACCTATACTGGAGGGCAGCTACCTATCTAACCTTTACTGAGGGGCAGCTACCTAATCTAACCTATACTGGGGGGACAGCTACCTAATCTAACCTATACTGGGGGGACAGCTACCTAATCTAACCTATACAGGGGGGCAGCTACCTAATCTAACCTATACTGGGGGGCACCTACCTAATCTAACCTATACGGGGGGGCAGCTACCAATCTAAGCTATACTGGGGGGCAGCTACTTATCTAACCTATACTGGGGGCACTTACTTATCTAACCTGTATTGGGGCCCCTACCTACCTAGCTAGCCTATACAGGTGGCAACTATACTGGCTACCTTTATTAGAGGCACCTACCTAACTAACCTATACTAGGGGCACCTACCTATCTAACCTATGTTGGGGGCAACTATTCTGGCTACCTATATTAGAGGCACCCACCTAGCTAACCTGTACTGGGGCCACCTACCTATCTAACGTTTACCGGGGCGCCCTATCTAACCTATACTGGAGGCAACTATACTGGCTACCTATACTAGAGGCACCTACCTGGCTAACCTATGCTGGGGGCAACTACACTGGCTCACCAATGCCTGGCTACCTATACTGGGGGGACCTATGCCTAGCTATCTATACTGGGGGGACCTATAGCTGGCTACCTATACTGGGGCACCTATTCCTGGCTACCTATACTGGGGGGACCTATAGTGAGTGCGACTAGACCTGGCTAACCTATACTGCGGGCACCTATACATGTCTCCCCCTGGGTGCATTTTAGCCTAGAAACTGCACTGAGTACAGATGTGAATAACAATCCCATCCCCACTTGGGTTAAAAGTTGCTCTCTGTCGTAGAAGTTGAACGGTGATGCACCCCTCCAAATCAAAAAACAATAGAAAAAATAAAAAGTAATCGAAAAATCAATCGAAAATCAGATTGGACATCTTGAAAATTATTGATGTGGCAGGTAAATCTGCCAGAAAATTGTATGGTGTGTACCTAGCATTAGAGCTCAGACAAGTTTATGGCTTCCAACCCCTGTTAAAATGCAACTACAGATCTGGGACAAGCTAGCCTCGGAACATAGAATCTCTGGGACAACCCTATGTTTCCCCCAGGAGTGGGGGAACATTTTCATCAAAAAAGATATTGGGAGAAAAGACTAAAATCTGTAATTTGTTGATAGCGGGAGTTCCCCTTTTGGTACAGCAGATAGAGGCAAGGTGGACAGTGCCAGTGGTGTAGCTCCAGATAATGTGGCCCCATAGAAATTTTTTCATGGGGCCCTCAGATGAAATTTTTTCATGGGGCCCTCAGATGTAGCCATTCATGACCAATGCCACCTGCCCCACCCTATGGATATGAATTAATTGAGGAATTTACATTCTCATGCAATCAACACTGAAAATAGTTCATAGACACTGAGACAAAGTCAGAGGGTGGAGAAACAAAAGAAAGTTAATGGTGAATACATCAAGTACCACCTGGGCCCCCTCATCTTCAGGGCCCCATAGCAACTGCTATGGCTGCTGTGGCTATTGCTACGGCCCTGTGGATGGGGAATACTGCCCCAAGATTTGAGGTTTTACAACTAACACACTTCTTGAACCAGTGCTTTGTCCAGGGGGACTTCTTTAGCGACCCAATGGATTTGGAAAATTTGTGCTTTGCGACGCCTCCAGCTGCCAAGGTTATAACAGTATATTATAATACTCTTATTAACCATATCCATGATACACGCCCCTTATACATAGTTCAATGGCACACTGAATTTGGAAAGGAGTCAAAATGGGATAAGGCTTTCCTCTTTTTCTGCAAAGTGCTCATTATCCAGCCAGGAGAAGGAGAATGCCTTTAAGATACTCGTACGGAGGTATTGCACCCTGGCAGTTCTGCATTATTTCTACCCTGAAATGTCTTGTGTCTGCTGGAGGTGTTATGGAGGGACAGGGAATATGACTGAATAAATTAACACCGGAGAGGATAACTGCCAACCTGGATTTTACAAATCTGCTCCATAGTCAAATGGACCCCGACACTCTAGTAACCCAGTACAACAACATGATTTATGAAACACTTGACAGTATCGCTCCATGATGCACCAAATCAGCAACCAAAAAGCAGAAAGCTAATTGGTTTGACAAAACCATTATGGATCTTAAAAAGAAAGGGCACAGACTAGACAGACAGTGGTCTGAGGAGCACAAATCTAGCCTAGTTTAACACATCAGACAATACCAACAAGCCATAACCAAGAAAAAATCAGACTTCATCTCGCACAAAATATCTACAGCCAACAACAGAGCTGCTCAACACTTTCACACTGTCGATTCACTCTGCAATCCTTCCCGCCTAAAAGCCCCAACCACATTCTGCAGGGAAAGGTGTGAAGAATTCTCTGCCTACTTCACAAACAAGGTGTCTGCCATCCGTGCCAGAATTACACCAACAACATCAATTTACCACTGGACTTTGCATATGCCTAATACCGTACCATCATGGCAAGTCTTTGACACTCTGAGTGAAGAAGATTTTGGAATTCTCATTCAAAGTCTCCGCCCCACTACCTGCGACCTGGATCCTGGCCCAACTGAATCCTTAATGCAGTGCCCAGAGCTGATCAGGCCAGCACTTCACAAAATAACTCAGTGCTCCTTGCAAAGTGGACTTTTCCCAGAAGAACTAAAGAAAGCAATCATAAAACCCCTCTTGAAGAAACCATCACTAGATCCTGATTCTGTGACCAACTACAGACCTGTGGCAGACTTACCATTCCTATCAAAAGTTATCAAGAAAGCAGTCGCCAACCAGCTAGAAGCCAGGCTTACAGATAACAACGTTTTTGATACTTTTCAGTCAGGATTCAGGAAAAGGCACAGCACTGAAACAGCATTAGTCCGAGTAATGAATGATCTACTTACTGCAAGGGACAAGGGTGATTGCTCATTTCTGATTCTTCTTGACTTGTCTGCAGAATATGATACTGTGGATCATGAAATACTAATCCAGCGACTGAAGCATTACTGTGGCCTAAGAGGTGCTGTTCTTAGCTGGTTTCAGACCTTCCTATCTGGGAGGACACAGGGCAAAATAATCCAGAACTATGGCCTAGGATACCATTGTTATGCAGATGGCATACAACTGTATCTGTCCTTCAAGCCCAGCACCCAAGACCCATCAGCATCCATAAATGCGTGTCTAGTGGATTTACAAAATTGGACACACACCAGCTGGTTGAGGCTGAACTCTGACTAAACAGAGGTGTTGGTGGTAGGTGGTCCACACATGATGGATAAAGTTCAAAACGCGCACCACCTCAAACTAGCAATTGGGGGAGGTACTGTACAGTATAAAGACTCTGTGCGAAATCTTTGGGTGAGCCTGGATGGAAATCTAAAACTCAGACAGCAGGTACCAGCTGTTGTCAAATCTTCCTTCTTCCATCTAAGAAATATAGCGAGAATCAAACACCTTATCCCAGCTGAAGACCTACCTGCCCTGGCTCATGCATTTGTATTCTCCCACCTAGACTACTGCAATGTCCTATTCATCAGATCTACAGATAAGGTTCTGCAACCCTTACAACTCCGAGCCAATGCCTCCCGCAGCTGACACATCACCCCAGTACTGCAAACTCTTCACCGGTTGCCAGTAAAATGGAGAATCCATTTTACGATCTGCTTGCTGACATTCAAGGCTCTAAACCACATGGGACCCAAATACATAGTGGATCTATTGGAACTTTATGCCCCTGCATGTACCCTTCGCTCTGCCAACAAGATGAATCTGGTTATTCCCAGGATACACTTAACATTTGGTGCTCGGGCCTTTTCCTATGCAGCTCCTACTCTATGGAACTCACTTCCACAATCAGTATGAGAGGCTCCTTCTCTGGACAGCTTTAAAGAGAACCCGAGGTGGGGTTCTGACAATGCTATCTGCATACAGAGGCTGGGTCTGCCTATAATGCCCAGCCTCTGTTGCTATCCAGATCCCCCCTAAGCCCCCCCTGCACTCTTCTGTCCCCCATAAATCACCAAGTAACGCCGTGCATATTGGATCAATAATGTTTACATGCCAGTAGCTGCTTCACCGTCTAATGCTCATTAAACACATATCAGCTTGCCAAGAAACCGCTCTGAGGTCAAAAAAAGTCCCTGCGTGTAGAGTTACTCTCATTAGATTAACATCTCACAGCGTGTGGTGTATTGGTGGTGGTAGAGGGCCTTATTTGACCTGACTTGGTGTGGTGCTTTCTGCATAGGTTGAGGCTGGGCGATCGCACCGCACAAAACGAGCTGGTCGGGCCCCATTAAATGATTGATAGCACTCCTGGCCAGGTAGTAATTTTAATTGTGTCTGTTTTTTTAAAAAATGTCAGTGTCATAGCAAGATGCAGCCAAGGCAATAAATAAAATATTCATACGTGCATGAGACAGCAGACTGATTGATTGTTGTGTATGTTACTTATTCCTCCATATTGGAAACAGGAGACTGGCCCCTCAGTCCAGGAATGGGCGCAGGACGTTGAAGATAGGAGTTTGGAGGCACTGGTTTAAGAATCACACAGTAGAAAATTGACACACTCTAATTCCTGGACACTTTGGTCTCTTTATAGTGAGTCAGATGAGAGAAAAAAGACACTAGTCAGGGTTTGAGTCTGGTTGTCATGTCAAGATGTTTGGATGTGTTCTTTTTTTGTGCAGGCTATGGGTAGCAACAACTGTATACTATGTTAATATTTGCTCTTTTGTGTTTTTGCTTCTTTGGAGACAAATAAAAGAATATTGAAGTAAAAAAAAAAAGCACACACATATAAATAAAATACTCAGCTCCCATGGAGATCAAGAGCAGTTAGTGCTGAAGAGGTTAGGAGTCTAGACGTGGCCAGCGGTTCTGTCACATCAGATTCCGGTGCATGTAAGTACAATCCCCACTCACAGGATGCCGTAGCTGAACACTCCTGGGAACCCTACGTCACAACGCATTTTGGGGATCCTCCCCCTTCTCCTCGCTCGGAGGAGCCATGTAAACCTTTCGTCTTTGTCTCCATGATCAAGGAACTGTATCTCCAGCCTCTTGTCTGTAGCACAACCAGGGCCGGATTTCTGGAAAGGCCAGAAAGGCCACGGCCTAGGGCGATAAAATTAGATAAGATAAGAAGGGCGGCATGACTTGGAGAGAGAAGAGGTCATATGTCAAAGTAAATCATCTCCTCTGTTCCCACAGCGCAGCCATCCAGTGCCCTGCTCTGCACTAATAGCTGAATTCCAGAGTTTCCCAATCCCTGCATCTCTCTCTCACTTCCTGATGTGTTAAAACAATCAGGATCAATCATACCGGTCATCTGATAATCCATTCCTTTCTTTGTATGATAGACTAAAGGCAGCCATACACTGGTCGATGTGCCATCAGATCGACCAGCTGACAGATCCCTATCTGATCGAATCTGATCAGATAGGGATCGTATGGCTGCCTTTACTGCAAACAGATTGTGAATCGATTTCAGCCTGAAACCGATCACAATCTGTTCAGCTGCTCCTGCCGCCTGTCCTCCCCCCGCGCATACATTACCTGAGGCTGGCTCCCGGGCATCTTCTCCACGCTGCACCGCTCTGTTCTTGCTCCATCTCGGCGCTTCCTGTGTCACTCCGTGACCAGGAAGTTCAAATAGAGCGCCCTCTATTTGAACTTCCTGGGTCACTGCAGTGACCCAGGAAGCGCCGGGATGGAGCGGGTGCAGCGCTGAGAAGATGCGGAGAAGACGCCCGGGAGCCCACATCAGGTAATGTATTTTTCATCGGATCGGCCGCCGCTAGCGACGCGCACTTTACCCGCGGGCGATCGAGGGTAATTTCCCGCACAGCGCGATCGACGGACCGATCCGATTTCCTCCCCACGGCGGCGTTTACCGCGAACGATTGGCAGCAGATTCGATCCCAGGATCGAATCTGCTGTCGAAACGGCCGGGAATCGGGCCAGTGTATGGCCACCTTTACAGATCGATGTGAGAAATACCAGAGATTTACATTACAAAGCAGATAGAACTAAGTTCCGCTGAGTTTTAATGCACGCATTCCCAAACATCAGTGAGCTCTGCAGTTTTTTCTCCTCTTTTTACAACTTTGACACTGACCTCAGCAGATGTTAATTTATCTAATTCTAATTTATGACTGTTGTTAAGACTTTTTTTTTCCTAGCTAGCAGTGGTCTCTTCTGTTCCTTAGTTAACTCTTTCCTGACTCATTTTCTGTGCTCCAGCTCCTAAAATCTATGAGACTGCAGGATAAAAAATGCTGTTTTCTTCCCTTTCATTGCTAAATTGTCATTTTAAATGACACCTGAGCAGTGGTGCTCATCCAATATTTGGGTATCCGAACTACCCAGATAATCTGAACTTTTTCCACTATCCGAACTTTGAATAGCAATTCGGATATTTTTAAAATCTGAATAGCACTATCCGAGCAAACTCGAATTTCCCATCTGAGAGAGAAAGGGATTTTAAGTCCCCACATCATTAAAAAAACATGATGTTACATGCCTCATTTACCCTGAAAAACGTTTTAAAGGCAATTTAAATAAGCCTTCTTCAGACTTTGTTCCCGTATACTGTCAATATGTTAGAGCACACCACCATATGTACATTCAGCATTCAAAAGAGATGCATAGATTTTTCAGCAAATATAAATAAATGTCATTCAGATGCTTTAACCACTTCACCACTGAGGGGTTTTACCCCCTGAGCACCAGAGCAATTTTCACCTTTCAGCGCTCCTTCCATTCATTCATCTATAACTTTATCATTACTTATCGCAATGAAATGAACTATATCTTGTTTTTTCCGCCACCAATTAGGCTTTCTTTAGGTGGGACATTATGCCAAGAATTATTTTTTTCTAAATGTGTTTTAATGGGAAAATAGGAAAAATGTGGGGAAAAAAATAATTATTTTTCAGTTTTCGGCCATTATAGTTTTTAAATAATGCATGCTACTGTAATTAAAACCCATGAAACGTATTTGCCCTTTTGTCCCGGTTATAAAACCATTTAAATTATGTCCCTATCACAATGTTTGGCGCCAATATTTTATTTGGAAATAAAGGTGCATTTTTTTCAGTTTTGCGTCCATCCCTAATTACAAGCCCATAGTTTATAAAGTAACAGTGTTATACCCTCTTGACATAAATATTTAAAAAGTTCAGTCCCTAAGGTAACTATTTATGTATTTTTTTTAATTGTAAATTTTTTAATTTTTTTTTAATTACAAAAAAAAAAAAAAATAGGGAGTGTGGGAGGTAATGAGTGAATTTTATGTGTAAAAGTCATTTATTTGTATGTGAAAAATGTGTAGGGTGTAGTTTACTATTTGGCCACAAGATGGCCACAGTAACTTTTTGTTTTAATGCGACCTCCAAGCTTCCTTCCGGAAGCTTGGAGGAAGTAGAAGGAGGCTGGACACGTGAGTTTTTTTCTCACAATGATCGCGCTGCCCATAGGAGAGCAGCTGATCATTGTGGGGCTTAGATCAACGAACGGGAATGGATTTTCCCGTTCATTGATCTCTGGGCGAGCGGGCGGCGGCGTGTTTACTAGCGGCGGGCGGCGTGTTTACGAGCGGGAGCGCGGGCAGCGTCGGGAACGCGGAAAGTACGTGTTTCTCCGTCCCTGGTTTTTAAAGGATGGAAAAAGGGGCGGAGAAATACGTACGCGCGGGGGTAAAGTGGTTAAAGTGAAGCTGAACTCTTGCACAGGACAGAAGGAAAACAGAGAACTGTACCCTGTATGTATTTAGAGAGCCTGTCTAATTCCCCCTCCTTTGTGTCACAAGTTGTAATTTAATCTCTACACTGTGTCACCTGACTGCCAAAACAGCTAAGCTCATTTGAAAGCACAGGATGTTAAAAATATGTCTGCTTCCATAAAAGCAGGAAGTAGACACACTGCAGATTTATTGCAGGATTTGTATCAGCTGTAACAAAGAAATGTTTTTATTTAAAGGTTATGTTGTTGCGTATCTTTTAGAGCAGAGAGGAAGTTCTGAGTTCAGGTCCACTCTAATTACAACAGAACAGCCAAAGTGGGTCCTGACAGGATGTTTGCTACTTACCTGTTCTCTGTTTTGGATGGGCTTCTCTCCATCGCACTGCCCTGCCACCTGTTTGTGGCTCTGACTGCAGCCAGTCGCACAGAGGACAAAGAAGCAGCGCATGCTCTGGTCACTCACGCTCCCTGTCACCTGTCTGTGGCTTCAACTGCAGCCAGTTGCACAGAGGACAAAGAAGCAGCGCATGCTCTGGCCACTCGTGCTCCCTGTCACCTGTGTGTGGCTCTGACTGCAGCCAGTCGCACAGAGGACAAAGAAGCAGCGCATGCTCTGGCCACTCGTGCTCCCTGTCACCTGTGTGTGGCTCTGACTGCAGCCAGTCGCACAGAGGACAAAGAAGCAGCGCATGCTCTGGCCACTCGCACTCCCTGTAATTTCTCGCTCCTGCCCAGATGTGCACAGCAACCGAGGCCGGTACAGTATTATAATAATCTGAACATTTGTATAGCGCTTTTCTCCTGTCGGACTCAAAGCGCTCATATGTATTCTTGACAAGTACCAGTCATACATCAGCGTCATTTCTCAAGTATGCATGTCCTGAACACTATCGGCTGCTGTGCACATTCGGGCAGGAGCGCAAATTACAGGAATTATTTGTTGAATGGGGGGCAGAGCAGCACAACTGAAATGAGTCCATTGAAACCAATGATCGCTAGTCAGTGTTGGACAATTTATTTGTAATTTTTTTTCGGGGGGGAGGGGGGGGGGGGGCGCTTGGTGACTGCAGGCCTAGGGCACTGGAAAGTACAAATCCGGCCCTGAGCACAACATATACACCTTAAAGCTGTGTTTCTCAAACCTGTCCTCGTGACTGTTTTGCAGGCAACCTCACCTATGCATGGGGGGGGGAATAATTATTGCCTCAGCTAGGTGGATACCGTGTAGCTGAGACACTAATTACCCCACCTGTGCATAGGTGAGGTTGCCTGCAAGACATGCACCGTTAGGGAGTCAAGAGGACACAAGAAACACTGCTTTAAAGTGTACCCAAAGTGAAAAAAGTGCCTTTAGGGGGTACTTACCATGCGATCCTAATGAGGCTTTCCCCATTCCATTTCCTCAGCAGAGGGGATCCAGTGGTGGCTCCCCTGAAAGCGCCTTATCAGCACTTGTCTCTGCTCCTGCGCAAGTGCACTACTAGCTTTCCGTTGGCCTCCGGCTGAGCCCAATCGGGTCCACAGTACTGTGCAGACGTGATGCATGTTGCATTTATGCAGGCTGCCTTGCTTGGACAGCTCCCACTGGAAGCAGGAAATTTGGGTGACCGAGGCGAAGCACCTGCTATTTTACCTGCAGTTTGCAAAGCGGGTGGCCCCGCTATTAATCCAGTGCCTCCAGTTCCCAAATTTGCACTAATAAATGATGTGCGTGGTCACCTATAGCAGCACACAAAATTCTGCAGCTCCACCAATATTTTTTGTTCTTTTACAGCAGATTTGCAGCATATTTGCAAGGGGGGATTGGTGGGTTTGTGAAGGAGCGGTTACGGTTAGGCGTCACGATGGGCGGGTTTAAGTTCTAAGGTTAGGTGTCAGAAGGGGTTTTTAAACAGAACCTGTCATGACAGCTGTTGCTGGTGGTTGATCATCTATGACTAAGGAGTGAGTTTGTGTTCCGATACGCGTGAGCTGATATGTCTCTGTCCAGAACGATTTGCCAATAAAGATTGACAGCTGTTACTTGTGGTTGATCAGGAGTTCAGTTTTGGGGATGAAGCAGCAGCACATTGAAGAGAAAGAAAGAGAGAATGTGCATCTTTTTGGTCCGGTCCAAGGAGAGAACACAAGGTAAGAACTGGGAACAGGCAGCTGGTGCTTGTAGAGAGCGGAATGTAAGCAGCAGCTGGCCATGTGCAGAACTAGTGGAGTTCTGGAATAGCATGCTATTTTGTTGCTGGTCATATTGTTTCCCTACTAGTGTATCTGTTGTTATTAACACCAAAGCAGCTGAAACTGATAAACAAACTCCTCTGCTACTAAACTGGCCAGATTAATAAAATTAATTGACCTGATGCTATTCACTAATGAAAGTGTATCCTTGAATTTTGAATCTGGTTGGCCTGGGTGAGGCTAGCTTTACTGCTTTCCAGTAACAGTCCCGCCCCCCTCCACACACACGTGATAGGTCCAACATGGGGGAGAAGCGAATTGCATTAACAGTATGTTTTTAGACTGGCAAAGAAAACTGGAGCACCTGGAGGAAACTGTCATAGGTTTGGGAAGAATACACTAACTCCATGCTAATAGTGTTCTTAGAGAGCAATAATCCCAGGAACCTAGAGTAGTACAGCAAGCGTACAAGGCACACAGTCACCATACAAAGCAAACTAGTTTGGGGGGCACCCAATATATTAAGTAACTTTTATGCAGTTTTAAAAATGAGAGGAATATAATTTTTACCTCTCCTAAAGAAAAAAAGGGACCGGAATAACTGGATAATAATTTATTTATGCACTAGAAAGGACAACGCCTGCTTCATCAGGTCTGTGTAAAAACGATGATGCCTTAAAATCAGGGCCAGCAAATGTAAGTGCTTCACTTTTGCTAGCCCTGATTTTAAAGCAAACCTAAAGCCAAGAAAGCCTTATGATAGAATAAACTGTGTGTGTAGTAGAATGTAACAGGGATACACAAGAGCCAGAAGAATAAAATGTCTAAAAAGTTGAACATTTGTGGAGGCAGTGGTGGACTTACCCCCTCCAAACAGACACAAGATATGCCAGCAAAGTTTAGCAGAACAAATGTATTTACATGCTCCAGGGGAAAATGTGTGTGTGTAGTAGGAATAATGAATATAACATAAGTAGCGAAGAAAAAAGTCTCATATTTTTATTTTCGGTTATATAGCTTTTTTTAATTTTTTTAATTTTTTTATAACATTGCATCATTTTGTCAGATTTGCCATTTTAAAGGGAATCTGAAGCGAAAATGAACTTATGAGATAATGATTTGTATGTGTAGTACAGCTAAGAAATAGAACATTAGAAGCACAAATGTGAGTTTCATATTGTTTCCAGTACAGGAAGAGTTAGGAAACTTCACTTGCTATCTATGCAAAAGAGCTTCTCAGAGATCTCTGGCTAATTTAATCAGAGAGCAACGCTGTTGTCAGGATCCCTCCTGTAGCGTGTTCTGTCCGTTACAGTGGAGCTGCAAACGGACAGTTCTGGCTTATCTGCTTGCATTCGGTTGTGCATTCACAATAAGTCTCATTGTCATTTGCAATCGCTCTGCAGTTCCGGGCAGCTCAGGATGCTGTCATCATTCCAGCTATTGCTTGCTGCAGCTGAGTGAGCTGCAGCCAGATAGCCCTGGATTTCCTGCATGCATGTTGTTACATAGTACTGCATGTATTTCTTATGGGAGTCCTTTGCTTTCACAGCCAGCTAGCAAATGGTAATCAAGCCAGCTCAGGATTGAATGATTACCATTCAGCTGTGTGGAAATTTGCATACTTGCATTTATTGGTTGATGCCGCCATAAAAGTCTGCCTCCCATTTTAGACTTTTCCCGACATAGCGGTCAGTATGCTGATCTACTGGGCACTTTGTCACTCTGTATAGATCTGTTATTGTAGTTCAATGCGACCTTATTACTTGTGCTTTAGCTAGTTTCTTGATAAATATATATGCAGACTTGCTAATATATATTTATCCGTTAGTTGAGCCGTTTGTTATTTTTCTGTATTATTGTGTATTGCCTTGTTTCCATGCCTGATGGACGTTCGCTGCATCCGCGGTGGGTCAGTGAAGTCCACTATCCTGATAGCTTGAATTCTGCCATCACCATGTTGGTGACTGGTAGTATTCCTGCTACTCTAGTTTCTGGGAACGTAACTATTGGCTGCAGTTGCAATTAGTTACGTTCTTTCCTGTAGTCTTGCCTGTGTGGATGCTTGCTGGTGACTGATTGTTAACCTGCTTGCTCTGCTTCTGTGGACGTGACTGTGAGCGGTGGTTGCTACTAGTTATGCTCCAATCTATAGTCCTGTCTTGTATCTGTCTGAATGCTTGCTATCGCTAGGGCAGCGCTTAGTTTTGCTAGCGTTCTGTCTGTCTGTTCATTCTGTGTCTGGTTACTCAGACCATAGACAGTGCAATATCGCACTGTGCTGCCATTGTGTCTTATTTGGAGCGATATCGAAAGCCCAGAGCTGCAGTTGCTCTGGACAACCTGTGTAGCCTCTTCCATTATCCAGCTGCTTAGCCTTGTTGCACTGGGTGGCCATAAAGTATGCGCCCCCCCCCCCAGCATTACAGCTATTTTCTGAAGCACTTATCTCAATCTGTCTCTCACTGTTCCTTGTTTGTTTAAGGTTTTTCTGTCAGGAAGTTTACAGGGTCATTAGCTCTGCCCTGTTTGATCATTTAAAATACACAGTGTAATTTGTAAACTGCAAGTAATAGAGAATGATGCAATGTTATAAAAAAAAAGCAACTATATAACTTTTTTTTCAGTTCAGTGTCACTTTAAACCCACACTCTGTCTTTTAAGCTATAAAACAAAGTAGAAATAATGACCATTTGAACTTCCTGCAGTAAAACCTTATCTAAAGCAGCCTCTCACTGTTTCTTGGCTGTTTAAGTGCTTCAGAAAACAGGACTGTATTCAGCCCAAGTTGGGTGGAATAGCTCAAAGAAACTTTTTTGCATAGAAAACAGCTGACATTGTTTAACTCTTCCTGTACTGGAAGCAATATGAGACTCTTTTCTTTGCTACTAATGTTCTATTTCTTTGCTGTACTACAGATACAATTCGTTTATCTCATAAGTTAAGTTTCACTTCAAGTTTTCTTTAACCTCCTTGCCGGTTCAATTCCTCCGGCAAGGAGGCAGCGCAGGAGTTTTTTTTTTTTTTTTTTTAAATCATGTAGCGAGCCTAGGGCTCGCTACATGATAGCCGCTGAGCGGCGGCATCCCCCCACCCACTCCGATCGCCTTCGGCGATCAGAGTATGCAGGAAATCCCGTTCAGAACGGGATTTCCTGCAGGACTTCCCCGGTCGCCATGGCGACCGGGCGGGATGACGTCACCGACGTCATGGACGTCGGGACGTCATAGGGAATCCCCATCCGCCCCTCAATGCTGCCTGGCACTGATTGGCCAGGCAGCGCAGGGGTCTGGGGCGGGGAAGAGTGACTCGGCGCGGTGGATTGCGGCGGATCGGCGGCGAGCGGAAGTTACAAGCAGCTAGCAAAGTGCTAGCTGCTTGTAACAAAAAAAAATTATGCAAATCGGCCCAGCGGGGCCTGAGAAATCCTCCTGCGCAGGTTACCCCGAACTGAGTTCGGGATAACCAGCAAGGAGGTTAAGGCATTGTTTTTATTATCCAGTTATTTTTGTTCCTTTTTTTTCTTCAGGTGAGGAAAGAATGATAAACCTCCCAGTTTTGAAACTGCATAAAAGTTACCTAATGTATATACTCGAGTATAAGTCTAGAAATTTAGGTCTGACTCACTAAATCAAAGTATAGGGGTCGACTTATACACAAGTCACAGGCAACACCGAGCACACTGAGTAATGTGTGTACTATTAGTGGCCTTCCCATTTGCAGCAATTGACAGTTTCTTGATGAAGGAAATGCCAAGAAAGCACAGGTCTGAAAGTCTTGGCCACAGCTATTAACACAGAAAGGGGTGGGGGTGGGGGAATACTGGACTGTAGGAGGGGGAGTGAATAACTGCTGCACTTGGGGGCCTGGAAAGGTTATTTACTGCACTTAAGTGACAAGAGGGGTTAATGGCTGCAATACTGTATGCAGTGAAGTCATTAACCCTTTCTGGCCCCCAAGTGCAGGTGTTAATTCTTCCTAATCCCCAAATGCAGGCATTAACTTTGCTGGGTAGACTTATACTTGAGTCAATACAAAATTCCAGCTTAAGAGGGTCAAATATTGGGCTCGACATATACACTAGGTCGACTTGTGTTCGAGTATATATGGGTAATATATTGGACACCTACAAACTAGTTTGCTTTGTATACTGTCACACTTCAATCTTGGGATTTTCTGGCTTTTAGGTGCAGCACAGCTTAATGTGAGGAGCACGAGTTGTGCGCACGCTACGCGCGTTAGTGCAGCATAGCCTGTGCTGATAGCTTACGCACGCTGGTAATGTACGTCACTTGACAGGCAGCCTATTAGATGCCTATTTCAGTGAGGGAATCACATCCTATGAAGCCACTGAACCTGACATGGCTCAGGGTGGGATCAGTGGCATGAAAGTCGATTGGAAGGAGAGCAGGTAAGTTACCAGTGCACTCTGCTATACTACCGCGCTTAGCGTGCGCACAACTTGCGCTCCTCACTATAATAAACCCCTATATCTCAACCCCTATAAAAATCAGCCCCTATATTCTCCTTTGTGGAGACTTCACCACATATTTAGCTCTACAATACCCATTAGTGTTAAAACGACTTAGAAACAGTGCTGTATCTCTGTATGACTGTAATCAATCATATGCAAATCTAGTAATTACCCATTAAAGAAATGTGGCTAGATTGAATCATCCATATAAAAGTGAATTGACAAAGTCTGTCTTCTGACGTTAGCAAATATTATTAAACAAATCCAGCAGTGATAAAAAAGGATGCATAACTGTAATCTAACAACATGTATATCATGAGCAATATTACTAGCTACTGACTCATCTCGCTGTATTTTCTGGAGATATTCACATGTGAAGTCCTATAAAGTAAGTAGAATCCTAATATCAAACTCAGCTATTTCTGTTACTTTCTAATTTCATGTGCTACAGCAATTGCCCTACAGATCTCAAATGAAATTGCATTTGCCATTTTTTGGAAAATGTATTGGAAAAATTGGAAAAATCAGATTTTAGGGGAGCAGAAATTGAAGTCTATTGGGTTGAATCAAAATCATTCCACCAAATAAATTGGATGTTAACTTTCAAGAACAGTGAAACTTTATTTGTGGTGTGATAAATTATGGTACATAGAATTGAGTAATCAAGTGTTGTTGAATAAAAAGAAAAGTAGAATATTTATTGTATTATATTTTTTTATCAGCACTGGCACAATTCTTATAAAAACAAAAAAAATGAGTGTTAAGCATACATCGTCCCATAGATATAATTGATGTGACACTGACAGTGTGGTATATTTGATGGCGTATGTATTATAAAACATAACTTTCTCAAGTATACAAAGTAATGGGAAAGTTAAGATTTTTTGTAAACAATTACACTGTAAATGTAATTGTAAAACATTACACTAGCTTTTTTTTTTTTAATTCGATCAGGGTGCTATGGATGCTCCAGGGTGACAGTGTAGATGGGCACTATAGGTGTGGTAGGTGGGCAGGAGAGTGGGAGCTGCGGAGGACAGAGAGGGAGATGCAGCTCTAGCTATACTTAGTATAGCAGAGCTAAAGCATCTTTGATTTTGGCTCCAAGGTTTCCCATTGGTCTGTTAATAGACCAATGGGGAGCCATGGCAGGAAGTTCAACGATGCTTTGGCTCTAGCTATACTAAGTATAGCTAGAGCTGCGCGGGTACGGGAGGTGTGGCGACGGGTGCGAGGGTCGGCGGAGATCTTCAATCAAGGTCGCAAGATAGACGATATTGGTGTAGGACATTTCCTAGGATATTGGCGTGGGAATTTTACAGGTAGGTATTTCTGGTTAATTTAGAATATTAAAGAGCTTTTTTCTTTGTTGTGTTGTGTTTTTATTTCATTTAATCCTTTGCGGAAATGGATTAGGGGTACTTTGCACCCCAATACTCATTTCTCCTGGGAGGGGGAGCAGGTATCTGGGAGACCCCTTCTTAAAGGGGATTCCCTGATGTCACCATGAACCCCCCCCCCCCCAAGGCGCCGTTGACCTCCACCTATCCATGGATTGGACAAGGGCTCTGGAAGAGAGGGTAAGAGCCCCCCCCCATACCATGGACCATACGGGCTGGTATAGCTCAGGGTGCGAAGCCTCACTCGGCCAGGGCTTCGCATTCTGGCTATCCCAAACCTCGCACTGCGTATGGACCCCCTGGAAACCCCGTCATGAAATTCATTGCACTTTCTTTTGATATATGTAAATTTACACTGCCGTTGTCCTACGGGATTACTCCCACTGCAATGATTGCGGAGGGTTTTGGCCAATGGCAAATGCGCGGCAGGCAGCATTTTCTGTGCGATTGCGATGTGATTCTCATTCACTGAAATTAGCATTGCAAAACACAATCCTGGCAAAATAGCCGAACATTGCAATGCAAAATCACAATTTGAGATGGCCCGAATGGTTCGCCGGCGAATGGTTCCAGGTGAACTTTCGGTGGTTCGCGTTCGCCAGCGAAAGCAAACTTTTGAGGAAGTTCGGTTTGCCCCCATAGTGCACCATTAGGGTCAACCTTGACCCTCTATATCACAGTCAGCAGGCACATTGTAGCCATTTAGGCTACACTCTCTCCTGGAGCCACTCCCCCCCCCCCCCCCCTAGAAAAGGCAGGCAGTGCTGGCAATTACACTCACTCGTGTACCTGCATTAATTAGTGAAGGGACAGCTGCTGGCAGACTCTCATAGGGAAAGATTAGTTAGGCTCTTGTAGGCTTGTTAGCTTGCTCCTGGCTGATTGTTATTGCTAAAATAGCACCCCTCAACAGCTCTTTTGAGAGCTAATGTTCTCCCGATGTGTTTTTTTTTTGTGTTGCCCACTGACACTGCATTATACAGCCCTATCTGTTGCAGCTGGACCTTGGTAATTGCTATTACTGTGCCAGCCAGGCCCTGCCTAACTATCTATACTGGAACACCTACCTATGCCTACCTAACGACTGGGGCACCTACTTACCTATACTGGGACACTTACCTATGCCTACCTACCTACCTATACTAGGGCACCTACCTATGCCTTCCTACTTATACTGGGACACCTACCTATGCCTACCTACCTATACTGGGACTTCTACCTATGCCTACCTACCTATACTGGGACTCCTACCTATGCCTAGCTAACTAATGGGACACCTACCTATGCCTACCTACCTATACTGGGACACCTACCTATGCCTAGCTAACTACTGGGACACCTACCTATGCCTACCTACCTATACTGGGACTCCTACCTATGCCTAGCTAACTACTGGGACACCTATCTATGCCTACCTACCTATACTGGGACTCCTACCTATGCCTAACTAACTACTGGGACACCTACCTATGCCTACCTACCTATACTGGGACACCTACCTATGCATACCTACCTATACTGGGACACCTACCTATGCCTACCTACCTATACCGGGACTCCTACCTATGCCTAGCTAAGTACTTGGTCACCTACCTATACTGGGACACCTACCTATGCCTACCTACCTATACTGGGGCACCTACCTATGCCTACCTACATACAAGACGATAATAAGGTTGTTGCTTCATTGTGGACAGACCAAATTTGATCAGCTGGACAGTCACTGTTGTTCTATCATTGAGCTACCATAGCCCGGCGACCATATGGGCTTGAACACCGCCACAGCCTGCACTCTGGCCATGGTGCGCACCAGTCCAGCACGGCCGTCACTACGCAAACAGCTGTTTGCGGTGCGTTACACAGTGAGTTTGGTGTGTCAGTGTGAAGCAGTACTCTAATTACACTCCCTGATTGATGCTGCTGATAAGTCAGCTGATCTTTCCCTTCCATGCAAAACTTTTCAGTATGACAATCAGTTCAATGTGTCTGTTGCCACTTCAGGTTTTAAACAGCAGACATGCAAAGTGGCGAAAAAGAGAAAAACTAAAAAACGCAAGCATCGGAATAAAACACTTCCTATTGATGTTTGTAATGATGTTGTTCCGTCTCCGGCTTTTTTGCCCCAATCCAAAGCTTATGTGGATCCTGCTATAGGTAGGATCGCACACTACATTAAAGCAGTTAAAAAATCTGTTCTTGTTCCTGAACTCCAACCCTATGGAGATTATCTGGATACTGGCCTGTTTGAACCCCCATTTGCTTCCTGGGATGTTGGGGCCTTGCTGGAGGAATTCGATTTTGATTGGAAAGCCTTTTGCGATTTTTACATCGCAAAAAGCGAAGATGTCTTAAATGCTTGTCTTGACTCTATGTACCTTCTGATTGATTCCGATGAATGTGACAAGGATGATGTGGATCTGGTGATCTATGTATGGCAAACGATTTTGGATGAGTTGCACACACACCAACCAATTGATTCCAATAAAGAGACATCGTTGTCGGATGATTGTTCCTGCCTTTCTGGGGTAAAGCATGTGAGTCTTGACTTTGTGCGATCTGAAATGAATGAGTGTGCCGCTGTGGTTGATTCCTGTGTGAATCCTGAAGGATTCGCTCCTGACAGTGTGCAGTTTGAATCTGTGCGATCTCATGCCTGTTTCTCGGATGTTCCTGCAGATTGTGATCGGCATGAGTCTGCCGGTTTCCTCAAGGATGTGTGGGATCCTTTGTCATTTAGAAACAGATCTTTGAGATCTTCCGTCTGTGACCCTGCTATGGGAAAAAGTTCTCGACTATGCAGCGTCAAAAGTAAATTTAATATGCCTAATAAAGTTTGTCCTGTTGATGTCACTATTACTTCTGCAGATGAGTCTCTGTCTCACCCTGTTCACACCTGTAAGGGCCCGTTGCCTGGGGACAGTTGCTCCAGCGTTTCGGTCCTAGATGCCTTGCAGTCTGCTCCGCAGATCGCGGAGGTTTGCGCTATAGAAGCGTCAGTTTCACAACCTAAAGTGAATTTTGATTCGCAGGTTTTGCGTTCTGATTCCTCGGATTCGACATTGTTAGCCGAATCTAAGAGTGAGACATCGCTTCGGTTTTGCGAATCTGATGCTGAACCCTCTTTGCCTTATTCAGAGACGTTTTTTTCTGAACCTGCCCTGTACCATGAATAACAATATGATGTCCAATCACACTGACATTTGTGAGTCCCTTTCTTGCTCTGAGGGAAGTTTTGACTCTCCACCCTTTACTCTGGATGAGTCAACATTGCCTTGTACAATATCTCCTGCCCTGCCCCTAGAGGCTCGTCTAGGTATTGCTGCTATTTTTACTTGTTTTTCTGCAGTTTTGGAGTTACAAGCTAGTTTGACTGCCACACAGAATTCTGGGTACAGTGAGAATGAAATTAGGGAGTCAGTGTGTGTTCCAGTAATTATACCTGTACATTTCCCTCATGATGATGAGATCCAGTCTCAGGTTATGGTGGAACCATTCCTGGGACATCTGCCCTGTCCACAAAATAAAGTTCCAGTTTTGCCCTGTAACATGGAAAGTTCAGAATCCTTCTTAGAAAACTTGAAAAATGATGTTGCTGAGGTCTTGTTTGATGTTCTGGAGGTCTCCGAGTTCCTCCCAAAGGGTGCAGAACTTGTAGGAGATGTCTCCTGTCCCCCAAGTCCTTCTGAGGTGTTGCCCTCTTCCGTAGGCATTGCTGCCTTGCTGGCTACCTTTTCAGCTCTGGTGGAGCTTCAGTCATGTGTAGTCAATGATGATATTGCAGTCACAGAAATTTCCGAATTTGAATCCGAGTCTTCTTTTGAAAGTCCAGTGCTTGAGACCATTGCTTGTGATGATTCTCTGCCCAGTCCTGGTTTTGGTTTCCTCGTGCCGGACTCTGAGGTTGGCAGTTCCCCGACATGTCCTGAGGTTTCTCCTGTGCTGGTGTACCCCAGTGTGCTCTGTGACCCAGAAAGCCCAAGTGTGCCTCGGTTACCAGCGTACTCAGATGCTTCCTCGGTGGAGACATGCTCTGATTTAGCCTGCCTGCTTGCATGCCCAGAAGTGGTCCCTGAAAGTCTTGATCTTGATGGGTGTCCTCGTAATTCTGAAATCCGGAATTGTCATTGGTTCCATGGGGGTTCTTGGTAATTCTCCATGTGAGCCTGGTGATTGTTCTGCCCTCTTGGGATCTCTGTGGAGCTTCAAAAGGTTCTGGGAGATTCCGGGAGAAATTTTGCTTGGTCCCCTGGATAAGATCAACGGTGGCTTTTGTGTTGTAAGGGACACTTCGAACAGGTATTGTGGCAGGTTTGGTATTTTCGGACGCTCCTTGGAAGGTGGTGGGTATTGTCTGGAGGGTGTCGATGGCTTCTTCTCTGGCAGTCACAGTCCTGATGGGTGTTATACTGAGACTGGTAGTACTGATGGGCATGTTTCGGTGGCTTCTGTTTCCGATGAGGTCGGTTTCGGGTGGACTGACTCTGGAATTGGACCTTGTCGGGCTACCCCGACCTTCATGAGTCTTCAGTTTGAGTCTGTTGCTAATAGCAGTTTTGAGGGTCGTCTGGAATTCGACCCTGGAGGGGGGGGTACTGTGATGATTTGCTCAGCTGCCTGTGCAGGCAGCCAGCCTTTTGACCATTGTGTAGGTTTGCATGTTGCAGGACTCTGGAAAGAAGAGCTTCTGTCAGTTTTGCAGCTTGTGCTTGCAGAGGAATTTGCATACGTTGTCATGCAAATTGCCTGGCCACATTCATTGGAGGCGTGTACTATAAGTACTATGTCTTTCCCACAATGCTTCGCTGTTCATAAGGATTTTGTCCTGTGTAACACTCCTGCCGGGAGTGTCAGCCATGCTCTTTGTTTGAAGTTCAGCTTAGAGTAATTCCTGAATCTGCGCTAGGCAGGTTTTCCCTAGTGCAGTTAGGATTGTATTATCTGTTTGTATGTTCTGTTGCCATTGTCCTGTCCCAATGGTGGTCGAGAGGAAATGGTTCTGATCTCTGTTCTTGGAGTATAGCTGGTGCAGCGGTTGCTACCAGCTATCTCTTCTGTTCTGTCTCCTGGGATCGCGCTAGCTACTTTTTGCTAGCGCTGGGGACCCTTCTGTTCTGCAACTCTGTCTCCTGGGATCGCGCTAGCCACTTTTCGCTAGCGCTGGGGATCCTTCTGTTCTGTCTCCTGGGATCGCGCTAGCTACTTTTCGCTAGCGCTGGGGATCCTTCTGTTCTGTCTCCTGGGATTGCGCTAGCCACTTTTCGCTAGCGCTGGGGATCCTATCTCTTGCTTGTCCCTGTTTTCGTGTGTCTGTCTTGTCTGCTACGCTTGCTGGAGGCTCGGTGAGGTAACCGTTAAGCAAGCGTACGCGTCCTCTGTTTCATGTTTGTCTGTCAATGGTTAGTTAGGCGTGCTTGTCTCTATTGTGCTTATCACGTGGAGACCGCGCATAACCGCGTGCACTGTTGCGAATAAATGCGGTGTCCGCGGTTAGCTAGTGTTTGTTATTTTCCTTGTTATTCTCATTGTATTATTTGCTGTGCCTTTGCTAACCTCGTATTCTGTTCTGATCTGCCTTGTGTCACGTCTGGCGATCGCACCTCTCGCGATCGCGTTCCTATTTCATATCTGCTGTTGTGTGTGCACGGTCGCGGGGTGGCGACTAGATTGGCGCACACACATACAACCTGTCCCTTTGCTCGTTCTCATTCGCAATCGCCTCTCTTGCGATTGCATTCTGCGCTTCGTACAAATTCCTGTCTGGCATTTGTGGAGGTACAGAGGATTGGTTCCTATGCACTCCCCAGCGCCATCTGCCGACAGGAATTTTCCTTCTACGGGTGCGTAGCACCTTTTGCTGGGTGCCTGCAAATATACGCTTGTGGAGGATTTCCGCCGTATCAGCGCCCGCGTTGTGCGCTGATCACGGAGAAAGTTCCACAATCGTTACACATTGTCACTAAAATTGCTACACATTTAGTAGAATAGTGGGTACAAGTCAGTTTTTTAGAAAATTGATTTTAACCATTTAAGCTCACAGGGTTGAGATTTTTTGCATCTGAGCAACTTTCACCTCCCATTCATTTGCCAATAACTTTATCACTACTCATCACAATGAATTGATCTACATCTTGTTTTTTTCCGCCACCAATTAGGCTTTCTGTGGGTGGTACATTTTGCTGAGAATTTATTTATTCTAAATCCATTTTAACAGGAATATTAAGAAAGAAATGGAAAAAAATCATTAGTTCTTAGCTTTTGGCCATTATAGTTTGAAATTAATACATGCTACCATAATTAAAACCCATGTACTTTATTTGCCCATTCGTCCTGCTTTTTACACCATTTAAATTATGTCCCTATCACAATGTATGGCGCCGATATTTAATTTGGAAATAAAGGTGCATTTTTTCAATTTGCTTCCATCACTGGTTAAAAGCCCATAATTTATTAAATCCTATTGATATACTCCTTTGACATGAATATTGAAAAAGTTTAGACCCTTAGGTAACAATTTATGTCTTTCTTTATTATTATTGTAATTTTTTATTTTATTTTTTATTAAAACTTTTATGTGGGTATTTTTTTTTATGTGGGAGGTAAACAGGGGATTTTAAATGTTTAAAAAATGTATTTATTAATGTATTTATTAAATACAAAGGGGTTTTTGGTGTAGTTTGCTATTTGTCAAAAGTCAAAAAGTGCTGGGAGTGATCGATCTCGCTCCCAGGAAGAAGAAAGAAGACCAGGAACATTTTTTAACTCAGAAAAGCCGCAGCGTCTGAAGTGACACTGTTGACTTTTCTCCGGGGGGGGGGGGGGGGGGGGTCGATCAATGAAAGGGATCTACAATCCCTTTCATTGATCACTGGGCTAGCGGCTGGAGCGCGCACGGGGGGGGGGCCGCGGGAGTGCGCGCAGCCTAACTGGACGAGAATTTTCGTCCAGTTAGGCTTAAGTGGTTAAAAATGCAAAGAAAAAAAGGTTTTTAAACTCAGAAAAAGGAAACACGGTACAGCACTCTACTGCTTGAACTCAGAAACAGTTTAAAAAACATTTTATATTTGCATTTTCAAAATGGATTTTCTCAAAAACTATAAGGTCTTTTTTGAAAAATGCTGTTTTTGCCTTGTACCCACTATTTTCCTTCACATATGTACTGTAGCAATAGCATGTATGGGGACTTTGCTATTAACTGTTAAAGTCGGCACGAAATTACGCACAAATTACACAAAATTACAAATGATTAAAATTGCAGATGAAATTAATTAGGATTTTCCCCAAAATTTTGCATTACGATTTCGCATCATAATTGTGAATTTTTATGCGAAATTACATCTTTGTGAAATTTGTACTTATTGCTAATGGGATGTTACTAATTCTGGCTTGCATGCAACTGTAGTGCAAATTGTATGCAATAATAACAGTCAAATGCACTGCCTGCCAGTTCAGATTGGCTCAATTCGAAGCTGCACATTTTTTGATTCTTATTGTGATAATAGTATGTTTTTTATTTGAAACATATCTTGATACAATGTGATGTGCCATGAAATTATGAAATTCTGTTCTGGCGTCTCAGAACTTCAAGAAGGTTGGGAACTGCTGACTTTTACTTTACAAAAGCATTACATCACTCCTCAGAGCGTACTAATGAGACAGCAGCTTCTGGCAGCAGACTAAACCAAACTTAATAGTAACTTTCTCCAAAAATGAACTTTAGGGCTGATGAAAAAATCCTGCCAGTAGTAACTCACAAAGGTAGAAAGAATAATTATTATGTAAAATGCTGAATACTTCCATAACAGCTTATTTAGGGCTCTTTCACATTAGACAATGCGTGCAGGAGCCGTTCTCCTGCATGCGTTGAATAGTCTGCGGCGTGTCGTCGGGATGTAGCGGTGCAACGCAATTAGCGGCGGTAGTAATTAATTAACCTGAAGGGAAAACGCTGGCTCCCGGCGGTACAACTCTCCCAGGTGCATTGAACTGCAACGCACCGAAACGCAGCGCCGGGTGTGAACGGTAAAATGAAAGTCTATGGACTTTAGTCTATGGACGCAAAGTTTGGAATTGGAAAAGGGCTCTAGTGTGAAAAAGCCCTTACAGCCCACATTTTACTTGCCAACAGAAATAACATTATTACAGGAGCTTGGCAGTCCTCCGGAATCAGATTGCATGTGTTTTCAGACTACATGTATTATTATTATTATTATTGATGTATAAAGCACCAACATATTCCGTGGAGCTGTACAAAGTAAGAAACAATCATGGGGCACAAAATAATACAGACAATGGTATACATCAATATAGGAAATACAGAGTTGGTACAAAATACAGAATTGGTAATAACAGTGAAGAATATGAATAAACGTGTAACAAATTCCAAGACACAAAAGGTTAGAGAGCCCTGCCCTTGCGAGTTTATTGCGAGTTTACAATCTAAAAGCAAACATGTAAAGATAAACTATAAAAGTATCCCTTATACTCACACAAACAAAACTTTTCAGAGAGTGCGACCCCTGTGTAAATATACATAAAAACAGAATGTGCTGATATAAATCCTATATTTAAACCTGAATTAGAAAGAAATACATGAGTTAATAAAATGTATGTGTAGTAGTATTTTAAAAAGTGCTTTCCTGGAGTCTCATATCCTTATTTTCAAAGGTTAACCTATTGTCGGCCGCGTCACGCCGATGGGCGTGACCGCGGCAGCAGCCCCAGGATCGCCTACTGACGATCGGCGTAAAGTCCTGGGGCTTGCTTTTGCAAGAGATCGCGTGCACGCTGCGCACGCATCTCCGCTTGGTAGGAGGAGGTCTTCTCCGCCTTCAGTCTCCCAGCGGAGATCGTCGCTCAGAGACTATTAGACGCCATCTAATTTGCATATACAGCGCTGTGATCTACAGCAGCGCTGTAATGGGGACATCCATGTGACACGGCTGTCCCCCTGGGACACAGGAGAGCAATTGGCTCTCATAGGCTGAAGCCTATGACAGCCAATCGCCATGATTGGCTGGCTGGGGGGAGGGAGGGAGGGAGTTAGGGAAAGAAAAATAAAAAAATAGGTAAATGTAATAATAAAAAAAAAACATAAATATTTGTTAAAAAAATAAACACTTTGGGGGGAAATCAGACCCCACCAACAGGAAGCTCTGTTGGTGGGTAGAAGAGGGGGTGGGGGGGAATAATTTGTGTGCTGTGTTGTTCGGCCTGGCAGCTTGGCTTTAAAGCTGCAGTGGCCTATTTTGCAAAAAATGGCCTGGTATTAACACTGTGGTACTCAAGAGTCTAAAGCATTTTTTTTTCAAACCATGGGAAGACCAGCACGCATGGAGGGACAGCCACACTGAGAAAGCACCTGGAGTCTCATCATAAGGCTCTGTGGCATGAGGCCCTTAAAGGACAGCCGAGGTGACATGTGACATGTGACATTCCCTCCCTCGTTCCTGGTTGTCCTCCACTCCACCTTCCAGCATGCCAGCTTCATGGTCATCCTCAAAGTGTGAACGTTCCATCCCAGAAATGTTTTAGAAGAAAAAAACGTTGCCGCCAAGTAACTCCCTTGCCCAGACCCTGCAGGACCTTCTCTGCTGCTGCCGCCGTCCTCTTCTTACTGGGAGCCCCAGCAGAAGCATCTTCGAATGCCCCATTTGGGCTTCCTATTCGGCCAGTAGGTGGCCCAATGAGAATTATAACCATTGAGAATGATTTTGAACATTCATTATCGAATATTCAGTGCAGCTGGAGGGACATGGCAGACAAGCAAAGTCACACAAGTCAGTATCACAGTATGTAATTTTTTCCTACTCATTTTTGGCATTTACGCATAAAAAAAAGCCTATGCGTAAAAATATGTAATTTAAGTGAAACATTTTTCCTTGATTTATTTATTTTATTGTATTTATAAAGTGGCAATTACGCAGCGCTCCCCCTCCGCCATGCCATTGATTGGGTACACTTTGTATACCTTTTTTAAACAAACTGCGGCTGCAGAGATGCCCTGAAGGTTTCAGAAGTTCGCTCTGCTATTAAAGTGAATGGGGCTCGCCGGTTCGCGATCAGTTGTGTAACAATTGTGGACGTATTCGCGACCATCATTAAAGACCAGTATTAGGAGCATACACATACAAATGTATATATAATAGCATCAGCTAAAGAAACACGGATCACACATCTACCTAATACATCTACCTTCAGTATCCACAATCTTATCTATAAGTTGATAGGAGATGTTATTAGATATCAGAATACATACTATGAATTACATGTGGGAAATGTTTATGTTAAAAGAAGGAGTAGCATCTAATTTGAAATGTGTCTCTTGCATGCACAGAATATAACATGTATTACTGTATGCCACATGTGCTGTTTTTTCAACCTCAAAAGAGAAGACATTGCTAAAATTATCACCAGATAATGATATTACCAGATATATGATATTAATAGTAGTATGATTATCATATGAAAATGGCTCTTGACTCATAGGTTGAAATTTTAAGGACGATGTATACAGTATAAATCAACTCTCTAAAGTTAAACTTTGTAAAGACCAATTTTTGTTGCACACTCATATACAAACAGAATGTAACTTGTTTCTAAACAAGAATGAATAATGAACAAGAAAACATTAACAATGAAAAACTGTTAATGTAGTGACATCTAGGCTGAATAAACAGAACATAGTCATCACTCTATCATAGAGTGTCCACCACAAGAAGTACCAGACCAAGAATAAAAGATATGAAAAACTAGAAGCACCATAGCTTGGTACATTGAACAGGACCACTAGCACAGAAATCATAACATTTAATGTACATGTGAAAATCGAGAAATAAGAAGTACATTTCTCCCAGAGTAAAAGGTGCTATAAATTACTTTTCTCATAGGTTGCTGTGAGCCTGTGACTTACAGTAGGTTGTAGAAATCTGACAGAACCAACAGGTTTTGGAACTAGCTCCTCACAGGGGATTCTCAGTGTTTTATTTATTTTCAAAAGCACTTAGTGAATGGCAGTTGCTCCGTGCAACTGCCCCCCAAAAAGTGTGCAATGAGCACGGAGGCATTCTTGCATATTTGTATAAATCCTTTGCAGGGGGTGTCTTTATAAAGAATAAAGAAGAGTTTCAACTAGATGATTTTGTTCGATTACTGCGTTAGATCGAATATAAAGATTTTTCCAACACGTCCGTTCAGATTTTTTAAAACAAAAAACAGGATAACCGTTCAATTTTCTTGATCGAAAAAAAAAAGATTTTTTTTTACTTTTATTCGATATGATTGTTTTGGTCGAATAAACGGGAAAATGTTTTTATTGTACCGTGTATGGGTACCATAAAGGCTGTGCTGAGAAAGAATCTCCCATGAAGACATGGGCAAGTCGAAAACCTATCGATTCTGTTAGATTTCTACTACCTACTGTAAATGACAGCAACATAAGGGAAAAGTAATTTATGGCTCATTTTACTCTGGAAGAAAAATACTTCTTATTGGTATGTGTTTACATGTATTTTAAATTTTACACTTTTTCACGATAGTGGTGCTTTAATGGTAACTTTAGCCAAAATAATACAGAAGCAAAGTGATAGTCATTTAGTTCTGTTTCTCCCAGTAGACCATTCTTTGTCTTCATTTTAGTATCTGAGGACTACATCCTTAGGAGGTTCAAATTTCCAGGACCTGGGAATAGTAATGCTATCTTGCAAATCCCACTAATATTATAAGTGCGAAAGTTTGGATGTTTGGATACTTGTTACTCAATCAAGCAATCAAACAATGACTGAACGGATTGGAATACAATTTGGCACACACATAGTACATTACCTGGAATAACATATAAGATACCTTTTATCCCCATAACCAAAAAGTGGGCAGAGACAAATACAATTTTCACTGGGAAAATGTAAACTGCAGCCATTCTTACACTGTTTATGGTGGGGTTCTCAAACTTTGCACGGTTGGTCACTGGGATTAATATTCAGAAAAGTGGGTGGAGCCTACAAAAGCCATTCAAAACTCACCTATTGATTTTCAAGGGGAATATTTAATTGCTGTCATTCTTGCATTGTTAATGGCACAAGCCTCAAACCTGGTACAGTTGGTTATTGGGTGACTGGGGTTCAAATTCAGAAAAGGGGGTGGAGCCACAGCCAATCAGATTTGTTTCATTTCAATGCAAATTATTGATGTCAAAGACCGCAAAGCTCACAAACTAGATCATTGAGTTATTCTGTGTTAGGGTTAGAAAAAGTGGGAGGAGCCAACACCAGCCAAATACATACTCTGGCAATGCCGGGCCATCAGCTAGTTTTAAATAATATGCCTTTGCCCATTTTGATGATGATCAGTTTTGTAGGAAAACCCACCTTGTAGTTTATTTTTTGTTCTCATAAAATGTCAGTGATAGGAAAATGTTCTCTTGTCATTTGTGAAAGAGGAGAAAGATCTGTAAAAACAGAACCCATTCCTAAGGGTTCCAGTAATTATGTCATATTCTTCTTAACCTACATCATTTTTTTCCTTGGTCGAATAAAAATGCATTCATGCTATGACATCTCTTGGAGTTGACCCAGATAAGAATTTCAGCTTGGGAATGCGATTCGCTCTGTCAATGAGAAGATCCCTGTTTTCTACTTCAGGCAGTAAGGATTGCAGCAACTTAACAAGATAGGAAACCAGAGTATCCAGAGAAACCGTTTCTGGTATATCACAAAATCTAATGTTATCCCTCCATTGCCTGTCTTCCATATCTGCCATTTTATATTTTATTTCATGGACATCAGCTTATAAATTAGTGCACAACCACCGCGTCATGCAGTGGCGTAGCTACAGGCCTCTGGGCCCCAGCGGGTTATGGATGTGGCCCCTTGCCCCTCGTGCGCCAACACCCCCCTGCACCAATTTACAAGCGGCCGAGGGAGTAGAACCACTTTTCACTGTTTGTGTGTGTTAGTGTTGTGCACTACGTACAGCACCTAATATGTAGCAACTCGTAATTAAAATTTAAATTAGTTTTGATCGTGGCGGGGAAGGGTGGTAGCTTACCCATGCCACCACCTTAACCGACGTACTTAAATTGTGTTCTACATCACGTTTCATGTCACTCCTTCAACCCAGAAGAAGGAAGCAAGGAAATGACGTGAAGCATGAGCAGAGCGCATTGGCAAAGACGTCAGCATGAAAAGTTAACTCCCCCTCTGCCACGGGCAACACTGTCTAATTTAAATTTAGTTATGAGTAGCTACATACTCGTAGCTACGCGTAGAGCACAACACTAGTGTGTGTGTTTGGGGCTATTATCTGTGCGTGGGGGTGACAATAGCCACAACCACATACACACATAAGGCCGGCCTTTGACCTGAGCGACCGGAGCGGACGCTCAGGACGCCGGCTTCCATTGAGGCGCACGTGCTGTGCATTCAATCTGCTTGTATACTATACACTATTTATCTGCCTAGCTGTATACACTAACAGAGGGATCTGTTTATATATACTAATGGGGGGATCTGCCTATATACACTAAAGGGGATCTGCCTATATATACTAAAGGGGGGCGGATCTGCCTATATACACTAAAGGGGGGGAACTGCCTATATACACTAAATAGGATCTGCCTATAGATACTAAAGGGGGGATCTGCCTATATATACTAAAGGGGGGCTCTGACTACATACACTAAAGGGGGGGGGTCTGCTTATAATCTTCCTATATACCCTAGAAGGGGGGGGGGGTCTGCTTATATACACTAAAAGGGTATCTGACTATAGATACTAAAGGGGAGGATCTGCCTCTATACACTAAAGGGGGAGGGGGAATCTGCCTATATACACTAAAAGGGGATCTGCCTATATATACTAAAGGGAGGCCTATATACACTAAAAGGGGGGTCTGCCTATATACAGCAAAGAGTGGGATCTACCTATATACACTAAAGGGGGGAATCTGCCTATATGCACTAAAGGGGGGATCTGCCTATATACACCAAAGGGGGGGATCTGCCTATATACACTAAAGGGGATCTTGCACATGGGCGTGTGCGTGCGCGTGCGAAGAGTATGAATGGGAGGGGCACCAAAAAAAGGGTTACGCTCAGTGCGCTGTGAAAACTAAGGCCGGCCCTACTTCCTGGGGACCCTGCAACACCGTGTGTTCCAGATGGCTGCTGCAAGTACTTACACTCACACGATGGTGGTGCGGCAGCGGCACAGCTCACAGGACCAGTCGTTTGCGACCGCAGGCCCTACGCCTCTGTTGTGTGTGTGTCAGTTTCAGCTACTCACCAAAAGACTGTCCATGTCTCTCTACATCACACAGTCCATGGAACTGGAGGGGGCAGGCGAGCCAGAGAGACCACACTGACAGCAGGCCAGGGTCAGGCAAAGAAATCCTCCTTTTCTAATCTCAGGCACATCACATGGGCAGCATGCACTCACTGTCTCTGGCTGCGCTGTGGCTCACTCGAGGAAGAGGAGAGGAGCAAGGTCAGCCAAAGATCAGTGCAGAGCTAACTGGAGGGGGCGGTGCTGTGCTGGCACATAGGTCCTCCACTCCCTAGTGTAATCTACAGGATCATGTGCTCCTGTCCTATGACAGCCTGTACTTGTATTACTGGGCCTACCTAACTAGCCCATATTGCATGATCATGTATTTTGTACAATTTGTATGTATAACTTTGTTCTATGTGTATAACCCTATGTATGTCATCCTTGTATCATTGTATATATTTATTGTCCAGCGCTGCGTAATATGTTGGCGCTTTATAAATACAATAAATAATAATAATAATAATAATAATAATAATAGAGGCAGGCGGCAAAGATAAGTGACGCGGTTGCAGAGGAGAGCAGTGACGCGGGTGCAGAGGAGAACAGCAATGCGGCCGAGATGCAACAGGACCTTGGCATGCCGTCCTGCTGACCAACATGAGTAAGTACTTGCCAGCCGCCAGCAGCCTGGAACATGCACTGCTGGGACCCCTCCCACCCGCGGGACCGGTCGCAATTGCAACCTCTTCAACCGTGGGCCCTACTCCCCTGGCGTCATGTACATAATAATAAGTAGATATTTTTTTTACTGCACATGACTCCCAATTTAGAGATTGATGCTGAAATCTGTCTGGTAAAAGATGAGAACTCTTTCTTAATATCATGCTTGAAATGAATCAGCAAGCATCTCTTTCAAAATCTGTGAAATCAAAGCTTCAACTACAGGATCATTTTCTAAAAGTGGGTATTCTCTCATGAGGAATAGCTTCAGTCAGGGCCGGTTCAAGTAACAATCGGGCCCTAGGGCAAAATTAGCCTGGGGGCCCCCCAACAGACACCTCCAGACCAAAAAGCGTCATTAGAGGCCCTTTGTTGCAGCCAAATTTCCCTCCTGGGCCCCTGAGCTGGCTGCTGACCCTCCCCCAATCACCTCCCAACTTAACAGACTCTGCAGAGTCCCTGGGGAGCAACAGTTAAGATGGGGGAGAGACACCTTGGGGGCCCCTACAGGCTCTGGGGCCCTGGGGCAATTGCCCATTTTTTCCTATGGTAGCTCCGGCCCTGGCTTCAGTAATATGTCCTGCTTTAACTCTGGCTCTCACCGGACATCTCAGTGTAGGAGAAGTAGATGGAGAAGTACTGACATACCGGTAATTTTTTTTGATGAATGTTTCTCTCCTCCACTGGGGCAGTTGCTAATTTGAGAGCTGTCATCAGTTTCAGGCCTAAAATACTTGGGTAATTTCGGAGCTTTGAGAACCCATTTATTTTAATACCTACTGATATGTCCATTGAGTCCTTTTTAGGTTCCACTATTTATGGGACCTGAGTAGTGTTGGGCGAACACCTCGATGTTCGGGTTCGGGTCCGTTCGCCGAACATGGGCCAGATGTTCGGCATGTTCGGCCCGAACCCCGAACTCCCCCGAACATCCCGCTTTTGGGGGCCCTATGGGGTCGCAGGCATAAGGGGGGAGCATGCCCCGGTCGCGGAGGGGGGGTCGGAAATTCCCCCCACCCCCTCCGCTAGCGCTCCCACCTCTGCCCGCTTCCCCATACAAAAATTTTCTGTAAAGTTCAATAGTACCTTCAGTGGCTGGCTGGCACTGTGGTGTGAGTGAGTAGGAGGAGTCTGAGTAGGACGCGTTGAGGCCGGGCAGCGGGCGGTTCAGCGGTAGTACCCTTGTGGTACTTCCGCCCTTTCTCTGACCTCACGTCCTCTGCATACGAGGGTACGCGTCACGCGTACCCTCGTATGCGTCATCACGTAGAGGACGTGAGGTCAGAGAAAGGGCGGAAGTACCACAAGGGTACTACCGCTGAACCGCCCGCTGCCCGGCCTCAATGCGTCCTACTCGGACTCCTCCTACTCACTCACACCACAGTGCCAGCCAGCCACTGAAGGTACTATTGAACTTTACGGAAAATTTTTGTATGGGGAAGCGGGCAGAGGGGGGAGCGCTAGCGGAGGGGGTGGGGGGAATTTCCGCCCCCCCCCCACGACCGGGGCATGCTCCCCCCTTATGCCTGCGACCCCATAGGGGGGCAGTATTCGGCCGAACAGGGGCCCTGTTCGGCCTGTTCGGCTGGGCATTGAGCTGTTCGGGCGAACCCGAACTAAAAAGGCCGAACACCATGAGGTGTTCGGCCGAACTCAAACATCACCCGAACAGGGTAATGTTCTGCAGAATCCGAACAGTGGCGAACACTGTTCGCCCAACACTAGACCTGAGCAGGACCGGATTTGTACTTTCCAGTGCCCTAGGCCTGCTGTCACCAACCGCTCCCCCCAAAACACCACCACCGCCCAAAAACATTCTGTCCAACACTCTGTCTAGTGATCACTGGTTTGAATGGGCTTATTTCAGTTGTGCTGCTCTGCCCCCCATTCAACAAATAATTCCTGCAATTTACGCTCCTGCCCGAATGTGCACTGCAACCGATAGTATTCTGGGCATGCATACTTGAGAAATAACGCTGATGTATGACTGGTACTTGTCAAGAATGCATAACACTGTACCGGCCTCGGTTGCTGTGCACATCTGGGCAGGAGTGAGAAATTACAGGGAGCACGAGTGGCCAGAGCATGCGCTGCTTCTTTGTCCTCTGTAAGACTGGCTGCAGTCGGAGCCACAAACAGGTGGCAGGGCAATGCAATAGAGAGAAGCTCATCCAAAACAGAGAACAGGTAACTAGCAAACATCCTGTCAAGACCCACTTTGGATGTTCTGTTGTAATTAGAGTGGACCTGAACTCAAAACTTCCTCTCTGCTCTAAAAGATATGCAACAACATAACCTTTAAAGAAAAACATTTCTTTGTTACAGCTGATATAAATCCTGCAATAAATCTGCAGTGTGTCTACTTCCTGCTTTCATGGATGCAGACATATTGTTAACATCCTGTGCTTTCAAATGAGCTTAGTTGTTGTGGCAGTCAGGTGACAAAGGGTAGAGATCAAATTATAACTTGTGATTACACACAGATGAGGGGGAATTAGACAGGCTCTCTAAACACATACTGGGTGCATTTCTCTGTGTTTTCCTTTTGTCCTGTGCAAGAGTTCAGCTCCACTTTAAAGCATCTGAATGACATTTATTTATATTTGCTGAAAAATCTATGTATCTCTTTTGAATGCTGAATGTACATATGGCGGTGTGCATATTGACAGTATACAGGAACAAAGTCTGAGGAAGGCTTATTAGCAGAAAGCTTCATCTTTTTCTTTTAAACCAATAAATGGTATTATCCTGATTCAAAACTCTCTGCTTTCTCTGTTGGCTAAGATGGTACAATTCTCTACTGCTACAGGAAAGCAGAAGGATGCCAAACCATACACACTAGCATAGAGGTAGTAACAGCTCAGGTGTCCTTTAAAGTGACAGCTTAGCAATGAAAGAAAAGCAAACAACATTTTTATTCCTGCAGTTCTCATAGAGGGTAGGAGCTGAAAGATAGAAAAAGAGTTAACTGAGGAAGAGAAGAGACCACTGCTGGCTAGAAAGAAAAAAAACTTAAAGGATACCCGAACTGAAATGTGACATAATAAGATAGACATGTGTATGTACAGTGCCTAGCACACAAATAACTATGCTGTGTTCCTTTTTTTCTTTCTCTGCCTGAAATAGTTAAATATCAGGTATGTAAGTGGCTGACTCAGTCCTGACTCAGACAGGAAGTGACTACAGTGTGACCCTTACTGATAAGAAATTCCCCCTTTTTACCTCTTTCTTGCTCTCAGAAGCCATTTTCTGCTAGGAAAGTGTTTTATAGTTGGAATTTCTTATCAGTGAGGGTCACACTGTAGTCACTTCCTGTCTGAGTCAGGACTGAGTCAGCCACTTGCATACCTTATATTTAACTCTTTCAGGCATAGAAAGAAAAAAAGGAACACAGCATAGTTATTTGTGTGCTAGGCACTGTACATACACATGTCTATCTCATTATGTCACATTTCAGTTCGGGTATCCTTTAAGCCATACATTTAGGTAGAGATAAAGTTTAATTAACAGCTGCTGGGGTCAGTGTCACAGCTGTAAAAGAGAAAGTGAAGAAACTAGCGGAGCTCACTGATGTTTGGAAATGCCTGCATTAAAACTCAGCAGAACTTAGTTCTATCTGCTTTGTAATGTAAATCCCTGGTATTTCTCACATTGATGTATATATATGTCCATCATACAGAGGAATGGATCATCAGGAGGTGACAGCAGATGCTGATTGTCCATACACATCAGGAAGTGAGAGAGAGATGCAGGGATTGGGGAACTGTGGAATTCAGCTATTAGTGCAGAGCAGTGCGCTGGCTGGCTGCGCTGCGGGAAGAGATGATTTAATTTGACATATGACCTCTTTACTCTCCAAGTCCTGCCACCTTTCTAATTTTATCTGATTTTTAACGCCCTAGGCCATGGCCTTTGTGGCCTTCCCAGAAATCCGGCCCTGGACCTGAGATCACTGATTACTTCTCTGGGAGCCGCTGTGAGCTTGAACTGAGATCAAACTCTTACAAAGTGCCACCATGTTGGTGAGTCGGTAGCCACGTCCCTGTGCTGATTTAATATTTACATATGTTGGCGCCTGTCTTGTGTTACTCTGAAATTGTGGCAGAATTTTACCATACAATGTTTCACAGAGTGGTGTACCTCTCCCCATCAGACAATTTGTTACTCTGAAAATCAAATGTTATCTAGTTTTAAAAAAGACAGTTGTCTATTAAATTCAACTTCTTGTAATTATATCCAGCTGGAAAAGACCAGACCCCAGGTTTTCCATTCTGCTGTCCCTAGACATGCAATCTGGATTGGAATTGTGAAACACAATCAGAAAACTAATTGCGTTTCTTCACAGTTCTTCTGTGACAACCATCACTGAGCAAAAGTTATTTATTGTATGATATTTATGACACGCTACAGGCTGTTACCCCCACACAGCGTAACAGCACCACGTTGTGACTGGCCGTACTGTGTTATCACTGATATCAGTGTGTCAAAAAAAAAGTGTGACAGATATTTGTGACATTATCCACTTTCTGGTCACTCACTCTACCAAACATGACAGGCAGAGGCAGGCCAAAGCATAGAGGAACTAGGCACTAGCCTCGTGAGGGGGTTGGGGAGTGCGACCCGCACTTGGTGGGGTGAAAGATTGGCAGGGCAGTGGTGATGTCAGCCATAACTGGCTAAAACTTAATGCGGACAAAACTGAGGTTCTTGTTATCGAGGGTCAGGGCCCAACAGCAAAGCAGCCCCAGTCTTAACCAACACCGCTAAGGATAGGAAGCACAGACCTGAACAACTCAGACTGTGTGCGCAGCCTGGGAGTACTGATTGATGGGAAATTAAGCTTCAGGAATCAAATCTCAGCTGCTGTGTAGCATTCCTTCTTTCACCTACGGAATATTGCAAGGATTAAACACCTCATTCCTTCAGAGGATCTTCCAACCCTAGTTCATGCCTTCATCACGTCAAGGTTGGACTACTACAATGTCCTCTACACAGGCCTGCATAAGAAAGACCTACGCCGCCTGCAATTAGTACAGAATTCCGCCGCAAGGCTGTTAACGAGCCAACCCGCCATTGCCACATAACACCAACCCTGTGCTCACTCCACTGGCTACCGATAAAATGGAGAATTCTGTTTAAGATTGGCTTACTGACATTCAAATCCTTGCACAATCTGGGCCCTGGTTACCTGAAGGACTTGTTGCAACTGCATCACACCCCCCACAATCTTAGATCAAAAGGACGTAGCACCTTGGTCACCCCCAGAGTCCACCTCAAAACCTTTGGAGACAGAGCCTTTTGTCATGCTGCCCCTACACCCAATCAGGACAGCTCCATCCCTGGAAGCATTTAAGTCTAAACTGAAAACCCACCTCTTCAGTCTGGCATTTATGAACATCTGACTACCTCCTCTGTAACACAACCCAGCCTGCCACCCTGTATTAATCTGAGACACAACTATGCGCTTTGAGTCCTATGGGAGAAAAGCGCTTTACAAATGTTATTGTATTGTATTATTATGAGGGCCAGCAGGCGGTGCATTGTTGTGTTGTGCACAGGGCCGGCCCTAGACTTTTTGCCGCCTGAGGCAAATTTTAAAAAAATTGCCACCGCGCCCCTCCCCCCGCTCTGGGGGGCCGCCGAGCTGGGGCGTGCTCTGGGGGGCCGCCGAGCTGGAGGGGTAGCTGGCAGGACGGGGGTATTGGGCCAGCGGCTCCCCTCCAGCCTAAATAGACGCAGCCGTATGTGTAAGAGGCACGGGCGGGGAGGACACTCACCTCTTCCCAGCATGCGCTCCACTGACATCACTTCCTGCAGCGTTGCAGGAAGTGATGTCAGTGGAGCGCACGCTGGAGCGAGGAAGAGGTGAGTGTCCTCCCCGCCCGTGCCTCTTACACATACGGCTGCGTCTATTTAGGCTGGAGGGGAGCGGAGGACGGGGGACCCAGGCGAGGGAGGGGGGGGTCCGACCCCGCTCCCCGCCGCTGGCCCAATACCCCCGTCCTGCAAGCTACCCCTCCAGCTCGGCGGGCCGGCTCCCCGCACCCACGGACGGGCGGGTGCCGCCCCTGGAAATTTGCCGCCTGAGGCAAAAGTTTCACCCCGCCTCATGAGCGGGCCGGCCCTGGTTGTGCATTGACTTTCCATGCACTTAAGCCTGCGGCCGCTCAGTTCCGGGCCCCGCCCCCAGCTGGTTGCCATTGGGTGGCGGTGAAGAGCATTACACATGCACCCAGCTCGGTCTGCCTCTGCCGGGACTCGCGCTGGTTTGCAGAGAGTAGCCCTGCCCCCAGAGGCTCGCACAGCTATGATCGGTGATGCGCCCGGCTGCCTGCGGTGTCACTCACAGGCAACTTTGTACTGGGCGCCTTATTTGTGGCTACAAGCACTATTAGGCACTGCTATTTGGCCTGAGGAAGTGGGTGTGCACCCATGAAACGTGTTGCCATTAACACGTGAATTTGTCTTCATTGTGGTAAGCCTCCTCACTTTTCTCATTTTACTTGTTTTTAAAGGATTCTATTTTTGAAATGCCTGGGAATTTTAGGATGCCTGGGAAAGCCTCCTCAGTAACAGTTAAGGCATCTAATTACATTTATGTTTGCTAAAGAATGTTTCTCCTCTGTATGTCAGTGTATATAAGCTGTGTTTTTCAGTTCTGGTCAGGAACCAGTCCGACGAAGGCTTTTTATAAGTCGAAAGCTCACTGTTTATCCATCTCTAAGTTAGCCAATAAATGGTATCATCCTGATTCAAAACTTCCTACTTGTTTTTAACACATTTTATCTTCTCTGGGTGCCTCTTTCCCCTTTATCCTGTGCCTTCACCCTCCTTTTGGAGGGGGATTAATCCTCTTTGACCAATTTAGGTCATTTGAGGTTTGTTTTTTATCGAGAGTGCGACCATCACCAGCTCCATCTGGTCACCCGAGTGGAGTCGGGGTTATACATTTCCACCTGCTTCTAGTGGTCGGTTGCCCTTCTGCAACACACCTTTGTGAGTATAATTCATCTGCATATTTTACATACGGTACTTCTGGTACAGTGACATACTGCACCATTTGGGCTCCTGTTGTCTTCGTGTTTTCTTTCTGCTTTATTATCCCTACTTTTTGTTCCTCGTACAGCTATGATCGGTGATGCGCCCGACTGCCTGTGGTGTCACTCACAGGCAACTTTGTACTGGCTGACCTGACCTGTGAGTGACCAGGTGTGTGTGATCCTTGTTGGCTGCCTGCTCAGTGGACGAGACACTAGATGCCACTTTGAAGGAGGTTATATATATCAATGTCAATGTCTTATCTTTTTTTTTTTTCTTTCACCTCACCTGGCTGTTTGTCCCATCCAGTGTCACTCTCCTTGCGTACCCTGCCCACTGTTACCCACTACTTCCCACCCAGTGTCACCCACTCCATGGATACCGCCCAGTGTCACCTACAATGGGTTGCAAAAGTATTCGGCCCCCTTGAAGTTTTCCACATTTTGTCACATTACTGCCACAAACATGCATCAATTTTATTGGAATTCTACGTGAAAGAACAATACAAAGTGGTGTACATGTGAGAAGTGGATCGAAAATCATACATCATTCCAAACATTCTTTACAAATAAATAACTGCAAAGTGGGGTGTGCGTAATTATTCAGCCCCCTGAGTCAATACTTTGTAGAACCACCTCTTGCTGCAATTACAGCTGCCAGTCTTTTAGGGTATGTCTCTACCAGCTTTGCACATCTAGAGACTGAAATCCTTGCCCATTCTTCTTTACAAAACAGCTCCAGCTCAGTCAGATTAGATGGACAGCGTTTGTGAACAGCAGTTTTCAGATCTTGCCACAAATTCTCGATTGGATTTAGATCTGGGCTTTGACTGGGCCATTCTAACACACATGGATATGTTTTGTTTTAAACCATTCCATTGTTGCCCTGGCTTTATGTTTAGGGTCATTGTCCTGCTGGAAGGTGAACCTCTGCCCTAGTCTCAAGTCTTTTGCAGTCTCCAAGAGGTTTTCTTCCAAGTTTGCCCTGTATTTGGCTCCATCCATCTTCCCATCAACTCCGACCACCTTCTCTGTCCCTGCTGAAGAGATGCACCCCCTGAGCATGATGCTGCCACCACCATATTTGACAGTGGGGATGGTGTGTTCAGAGTGATGTGCAGTGTTAGTTTTCTGCCACACATAGCGTTTTGCATTTTGGCCAAAAAGTTCAATTTTGGTCTCGTCTGACCAGAGCACCTTCTTCCACATGGTTGCTGTGTCCCCCACATGGCTTGTGGCAAACTGCAAACGGGACTTCTTATGCTTTCTGTTAACAATGCCTTTCTTCTTGCCACTCTTCCATAAAGGCCAACTTTGTACAGTGCATGACTAATAGTTGTCCTATGGACAGAGTTAGGACACCTATGTTTCCCTGGGTACTTCTGCGCAGTATAGGTGACTAAGCATAAGAATGCATTCTTCTGTGAACTAAAACCCCGGCTTTTAACTTAGCTGTAGGGATAACAGTTGTGCCTGGATGAGTGAATCTGTGAATGCATTTGTTTGAACATTTGCATGCGAGAGTGCGATGGGTTAATAGATTTTTGCTGTTTTCTAGCCACACCACCTTCAGCACCTCCCTTTCCTTAACGTGTTTTGGTTTCTGGACGTAGAAACTACGTCCAGAAACCATGTGCGCTACCGCGCGCCCCCGCGGCCGATCGCGTGCGTGCACGCGCACTCCCGGCCGTGGATTCGGTAGTCAGGGAATCAATGTATCGGACTATGAAGTCCGATCACTGATTCCTCTCCCCCGCTGAAAAAGCGACAGCTTCTCTCGGAAGCTGCGCCTTTTCTGGCCATTCACTTCCTGATGCGCCACTCTAAGCGTGTGTTACGCTTAGAGTGACGTCATGTAAACAAACTCATGGCCGCCATCTTGTGGCCAAAAAGTAATACTACACCTGAAAATAAAAATGAATTAAAATCAACACACATTTACATTATAAATCTATTGTTTACCCCCCACCCTCCCAAAACTACCCAAATAAAATGTTTACTATAAATAAAAAAAAACATTACAATTAAAAAAAAAAAAAACATGTAAATATTTACCTAAGGGTCTAAACTTTTTAAATATCAATGTAAAGATGAAATATTTCTATATTTTTTTTATTTTAAACTTGTTAATAGTGATGGATGCAAAATGGAAAAAATGCACCTTTATTTCCAAATAAAATATTGTCGCCATACATTGTGATAGGGACATAATTTTAATGGTGTAATAACCGGGACATATGGGCATATACAATACGTGAGTTTTAATTATGGAGGCATGTATTATTTTAAAACTATAATGGCTGAAAACTGAGAAATAATGAATTTTTCCATTTTTTTCTTATTTTTCCTGTTAAAATGCGTTTACAGTAAAGTGGCTCTTAGCAAAATGTACCCCCCAAAGAAAGCCTAATTGGTGGCGGAAAAAACAAGATATAGATCAGTTCATTGTGATAAGTAGTGATAAAGTTATAGGCTAATGAATGGGAGGTGAACATTTCTCTCGTGAAAACCACGGAACCTGAATGGGTTAATAACTTATTTAATGTCCTAACTAGAGGCGATGTGCCTGGATATATGTATATTTTTATATATATATATATATATATATATATATATATATATATATTTTTTTTAATTTTGTCATATGGACAGAGTCTCCCACCTGAGCTGTAGATCTCTGCAGCTCGTCCAGAGTCACCATGGGCCTCTTGACTGCATTTCTGATCAGCGCTCTCCTTGTTCGGCCTGTGAGTTTAGGTGGATGGCTTTGTCTTGGTAGGTATACAGTTGTGCCATACTCATTCCATTTCTGAATGATCGCTTGAACAGTGCTCTGTGGGATGTTCAAGGCTTTGGAAATCTTTTTGTAGCCTAAGCCTGTTTTAAATTTCTCAATAACTTGATCCCTGACCTGTCTTGTGTGTTCTTTGGACTTCACGGTGTTGTTGCTCCCAATATTCTTTTAGACAACCTCTGAGGCCCTCACAGAGCAGCTGTATTTGTACTGACATTAGATTACACACAGGTGCACTCCATTTAGTCATTAGCACTCATCAGGCAATGTCTATAGGCAACTGACTGCACTCAGATCAAAGAGGGCCAAATAATTATGCACACACCACTTTGCAGTTATTTATTTGTAAAAAATGTTTGGAATCATGTATTATTTTTATTTCACTTCTCATGTGTACACCACTTTGTGTTGGTCTTTCATGTGGAATTCCAATAAAATTGATTCATGTTTGTGGCAGTAATATGACAAAATGTGGAAAACTTCAAGGGGGCCGAATACTTTTGCAACCCACTGTACCTCCTGCTTAGTGACACCCTCCACATGTACTCTGCCCAGTGTCACACACTACCTTCCTCCCAGTGTCACCCTCCCCACAGACCCCACCAGGTGTCACCCACTTCCTGCCCAGTGTGACCCTCACCACAGACCCCAAGTGTAACCCACTTCCTGCCCAGTGTCACTCTCCCCACAGACCCCACCAAGTGTCACCTACTTCCCATCCAGTGTCACCTTCACCACAGACCCCTTCAAGTGTCACCCACTTCCTGCCCAGTGTCACCCTCACCACTTAAATCACCCAGTGTCGCCCTTCCCACTCAGTGTCACCAACCTCCCACCCAATGTCACCCTCCCTTCTCAGAGTCACCCCCCTCCCATCACCCTCCCCACCCATTGTCACCATAACAGCAGCATCCAGTGTCACCCTCCCACCTCACTCAGCAGCTCTATCCCACCCAGCAACTCTATCCCACCCATTGTCGGAAGTATAATTGCTGCATTTCACGTGTCGAAGGAAATCTTGCTGCATTGCATGTGTCAGAGATAACATTTTCCTCATTGCATGTGTCGGGGATAATGTTTGCCTCATTGCATGTGTCGGGGATAATGTTTGCCTCATTGCATGTGTCAGGGATAATGTTTGCCTCATTGCATGTGTCGGGGATAATGTTTGCCTCATTGTATGTGTCGGGGATAACGTTTGCCTCATTGGGCTTCATTCTCTAAAGAGTGATAACTGTTAGCATGCCTGTGCTAAGCAGTTAGCAAGTGAGGTGCCGTGCACGCATCTTTACGCGCAAAGTTTCGCGCCTGCGCGGTAACGACCATTTGCACACAATAACGCGGACATTTGCGCACGAACGTCCGCGTTATCACGCGCAAACGGTAACTTTGCGCACGTAAAGATGCACGGGCGTGTTAGCAGTTAGCACTCTTTAGAGAATCAAGCCCATTGCATTGTCAGAAGTATCTTTGCTACATTTCATGTATCAGAGGTAACGTTTGCCTCATTGCATGTGCCGGAAGTAACGTTTGCCTCAATGCTTTTGTTAGAGGTAATGTTTGCTGCATTTATTATTTAATGGCCAAAGTGTCTGCATTTGCCAAGTTGGGGTTATTGTTGCAGAATTTGGCATTTTGGAGGCTCGTGATTACTAAATGTTATGCTAATTAATGAACCAAAAGAAATACGACAGGAAAATTGATATATTTTTTCTGGACACTTTATTAGGTACATCTTGCTAATACTGAGTTTGACCCCTTTTAAACTGCCTTATTCTTCATGGCATTTCTCAGAGATTTCGGTCCTTATTGACATCATAGCATCACACAGATTCTGTAGATTTATCGTCTGTACATCCATAATGGGAATCTCCCATTTTACCACATCATGGGGAGACAGTGCTTTCTTATGTGTGTGAGGAACGTCATCCAACTTTTTAGGGAAATTTTTCTGTGTTTCGGGAGAAAACTCGGGGCACTGCCGAAGGGCATGTTTCCATTGCATCGCAGGTGGCCATGCGTGAGCATCACCTGATTCTACGAGACAGTGAAGGGATTGCAGGCGCAATCACCTCAAAATGCTTGCAGCCATGTGCTGTGATTCAGTGGTGAATCGCAGCGCATCTATGGTAACATCACAGTGCAGTCTATGCACTCTCAGAGGTCCCTGTGATCACTTTTCCTTAGAGTTGCACCATTACGTCAGTTAGCTCCGCCCACATTATGTCATGGCTACACCCATTTTTTTCCATGGTGTGCTTCGTGTAATTTTTTTTTTGGGGGGGGTTGTCAGTAAATTATCAGCACCGGGTGTCAAATACCCTATCTACACCACTGGTACTAGGGGTCATGATGGTGCGTCATCCTTTGGCTGTGGCATAAGTGATCTTACGCAGAAGAAGAAAACGATAAATTCCAAAAATGCAGAAGTGGTGATTAACTGATTTATTCAGCATTCCACCTTTTCTGACATCTTGTTAGCATACAGGAATCGAGTCTGAAGAATGCTAATAAGCTTAAAGTTTACTCTATTTCTTTTAAAGGACCACTATCGGAAAAAAAGAAGGTAGTTAAAGAGAACCCGAGGTGCGGATATGAGGGGCAGATGGGACACAAAGCCATGTTCTCTGCCCAATGACATGGCTCTGTGTCCCCCAACTGCCGCACTCTGCTCCCCCCCCCCCACCGCCGCGCTATAGCCCCCCAAGTTTAGTGACAAGAGTTGTTGCTAACTCGGAGGTAAATAGAGGGGAAAGGAATTCCCTGTTTAAAATGCCTGCCAGGGGCGTTCCTACAGGGTTTCCTGAACTGCCATCGGGCAGCTCTCTCCCCTGGCCACGCCTCCTGCTGCTCCCACGCCTCCCTGCACACTATGAGAGACAACACAGTCTCTCAGCACAGCGTTGTGACCCAGGGGTCATGCAGGTGATATTGGGCTACTGCAGCCCACGGGAGCAGAGGGGAGTGGCGGTTTTTATGGCTATCTGATCCGCTCAGCCCTGCGGATCAGGTAGCCTTTTTTTTTTTTTTTTTTTTTGAGCCCATCTCGGGCTCTCTTTAAAATCTGACAGAACCGACGGATTTTGGGCCAATCCATCTACTCAAAGGGGATTCTCTGGGTTTTCTTTGTTTTCAACAGCATTTCCTTAAAGGATATCATTCACAAATGAGAAAAAAAAGAAACAGCGGTTTTGGCATAAAGTATTAAAATTCCCTCTCAAACAGTGTGAATAGTTTAAAAAAAAAAATAAATGGTTCCTTAGAAATGACATTTATTTGTCAGTGTTTGTAAACACTGATGGATGACGGATTGAAAGGCTGATCCATCTGTTAGGGGTAGTTTTTTTTTTATTATTGTTTCAGAAATGTAACTGCTGCCTACCTATTTACCATTGGTGTAATCCATTGTTTTGCAGAATCGCCGTTACAGCAACTATAAATTACAGCTGCCCATCCTCTGTAGCTTCTGGTCGGAATCCCACACAGGGAGGACAGCACAGATTGATTTTAGGCAGACGCCGGGCAGTGTGACGGTGAGCACATAACGTATGTGCGTCATTGCCCGGCAACCAGACTCCCGCGTCTCTGCAGAGGTCAATGTGTGAGATTTCTACTAGATTCCTTCTACAAGAAGTGCGCCCTCTACGTATCTCTCCAGCAGCTGCTGGAGAGAGACGCAAACAGCGCACTTCTCGTGCGTAGACTGGAGCCGACTGACGGCAGTGATGGGACCCGGTTCCCGAAGCTGCAGACAGCGGAGGACGGCAGCGTGGGAGTGATCTGAGCAGATGGGGCTGGAGGAAGCCCCAGGTATGTATAAATCTTTTTTTATCCTTTAAGTTAGCCAATAAATGATATCATCCTAAGTCGAAGCTTCTTGCTTTTACTAATGACTAACACGGTACAATACTCTACTGCTACTACTTTTCTATATGAGGCATTATAGAGAGCGGAGGACATTGGGGCAGATTAAAACACCGCAAGAAAACTTGCTGCAAAAGCAGTGGAGTAGTTCTCAGCAACCAATCTAAATCCTTGATATGGGCATTAGCACCACCAGGGCAGTTTCTACGCTAAATTGCTCGCAGGGCGATGGTGTAAAAAATGCCCCCCCCCCCCCCCCCCCCCCCCGCGGGTATAAGAAACTTATTTGTGATGTATTATTTAGCTCCCAGTACAGGAAGCCAGGTGTCCCCTTAATATAAACCAGGTACAGGTGCCCCCAGTATAGGTAGCTAGGTATAAGTGCCCCCAGTATAGCTAGCCAGGTATATAAGTACCTCCAGTATGGGTAGCCAGGTATAAGTGCCCCCAGCATAGGTAGCCAAGTGTAAGTGCCCCCAGCATAGGTAGCCAGGTATAAGTACCCCCAGTATAGGTAGCCAGGTATAAGTACCCCCAGTATAGGTAGCCAGGTAAAAGTATACCCAGTATAAGTAGCCAGGTATAAGTGCCCCCAGTATAGGTAGCCAGGTATAAGTGCCCCCGGTATAGGTAGCCAGGTAAAAGCACCCCCAGTATAAGTAGCCAGGTATAAGTGCCCCCAGTATAGGTAGCCAGGTATAAGTGCCCCCAGTATAGGTATCCAGGTATAAGTACCCCGGTATAGGTAGCCAGGTAAAAGTACCCCCAGTATAAGTAGCCAGGTACAGGTGCCCCCAGTATAAATAGCCAGATATAAGTGCCCTCACATGGATCCTGAAAGAGCTTCCTGCTGCGCTAAATTTCTGCAATGGAGGGGGGAGCACGGAGGGGGGCCTGAGAAGAGGGAGGGAGGAGTTGGCCCCCTCCCCACTACTGTGTCCCAGCGTGCCTGCTGCAACCCCTTCTTGCACTGCGCCCACTTCCCCCTCACTGCCTCAGTTCTCAGCAACCAATCAAAATCCTTGATATGGGCATTAGCACCACCAGGGCAGTTTCTACGCTAAATTGCAGGACGAGGGTGTAAAAAATGACCCCGCCCTGTGGGCACAAGAAACTTATTTGTGATGTATTATTGTGCCTCCAGTATAGGTAGCTAGGTATAAGTGCCCCCAGTATAGCTAGCCAGGTATATAAGTACCCCCAGTATGGAAGCCAGGTATAAGTGCCCCCAGTATAGCTAGCCAGGTATAAGTACCCCCAGTGTAGGTAGCGAGGTATATAAGTGCTCCCAGTATGGGTAGCCAGGTATAAGTACCCCCAGTATAGGTAGCCAAGTATACGTGCCCCCAGCATAGGTAGCCAGGTATAAGTACCCCCAGTATAGGTAGCCAGGTAAACGTACACCCAGTATAAGTAGCCAGGTATAAGTGCCCCAGCATAGGTAGCCAGGTATAAGTACCCCCAGTATAGGTAGCCAGGTAAAAGTACCCCCAGTATAAGTAGCCAGGTACAGGTGCCCAAGTATAGGTAGCCAGGTATAAGTGTCCCCCAGTGTAGGTAGCCAGGTATATAAGTGCCCCCAGTATGGGTAGCCAGGTATAAGTACCCCCAGTATAGGTAGCCAAGTATACATGCCCCCAGCATAGGTAGCCAGGTATAAGTACCCCCAGCATAGGTAGCCAGGTAAATGTACACCCAGTATAAGTAGCCAGGTATAAGTACCCCCAGTATAGGTAGCCAGGTAAAAGTACCCCCAGTATAAGTAGCCAGGTACAGGTGCCCAAGTATAGGTAGCCAGGTATAAGTGTCCCCCAGTATATGTAGCCAGGTATAAGTACCCCCGGTATAGGTAGCCAGGTGAAAGTACCCCCAGTATAAGTAGCCAGGTACAGGTGCCCCCAGTATAGGTAGCCAGATATAAGTGCCCTCACATGGATTCTGAAAGAGCTTCCTGTTATATGTTGTTTATAAAAATATGTTGTTTTATAATTCAAACCACACTGGTCCTTACTATCCTGGTTCATTTTCCTTCATATTAACATTTGAATATAAGAAATATATCAATGTAAAGGATGAAAATGAAGTTTAGAGTCAATTAAGCACATTTTTTCAGTAGATAAATACATATATTTACATAGATCAGTACATGAGACCTGAAAGAGGGACAAATGAGGAAGAAAGAGGGACAGAGGGAGAGGGTTCCCAAAGAGGGACTGCCCCTCTAAGAGAGGGACAATTGGGAGGTATGTAACAATAACACATCTAAAGTACTTATTCACAGAAAGGATGAAGTCAAATGTCATATACCATCTTCTGCAACAGCACAGCGTTTGGAAGCAGAGTCACTGCTCCTTCTAGTGTTGATGATTGGTGTATATCCCAGAATCAATCTCAATCTGAAGTGCTGCTTTTACATGCTTGAACCTCGTTTATCTTGAGCAACACTAAATTGTGAACAGTTGAAGAATAAAACAGATGTATACATGTCCTATGTTTGGTTACTGTGTGGGGACATATTTCTGGAGGAAGCTTATGGGTTCTGTGCTGGTTATAATTATTTAATGATCATGAATAAAGGTACCCCTGACATGGTTTACAATAAACATACTTTTAATATAGGTTTAATTTTGGTCACAGCACCTTCCTCCCCCTTCAGCGTCCCCTGTAGCCCTCTCTCTGCTCAACCGAAATCTTCGACTGAGCAGAACGTCGAATATGGGTGGGGAGAAAGTGTCAGCTATGCCTCCTGAGGAAGCCGGAAGTGCACTGGCAAAACATGTAGAGGCCCACGTGGCTGTCTGCATGCTGCTGGATTACCGTTTGCCATCTCCCACTGTTACTCACAGTATCCCATTGAGCCTCCATTGACTGACTGTGACCACTGGATGAGTTGGAGCAGCTAGTGAGTGCACCTGTTTGTATTGCTGGGACTGCAATTGATTATACATATATCCCCATTGCTCGTCCATACCTGCCGGAAATCTGCGTGTCTGTGGTGACTGTTTGGACACGCTGACCTTGCACTTCATGGGTGAGTGAGACGGAGGTTGATAAAGAGGACTTGTCGGTGAACTTCTTGCATTCCATACCCTGCTGTTTACCATCTGCTTGTGCTGCTCATGCTGGACTGTGCCTAACATCTCCAATTGCTTGCTCTTTATTGTTGCTGCTATGGAACTATTTTACTCTTGAGCATTGCATCTGATATTTTCTTGGAAACAGTTGCCGCTACAGCCTAACAATCTGACTTTAATTTTGGAGTGTGATTTTAGTCCCTCAAGTGGTAATAGACCTTGTTTACCAACTTGACTTCTCTAGTAATTTATCGTCACATATTTACCAACCTAAAGTCCTTATCTGAGTACTCGGCTGAACTGACCTTAATTGCATGTGTGTGGTATGTATGTTGATGTGTGGTATTGGGGTGTTGTTGGGGGGAGCGGTGGGAGGGGCTTCAAGGGACCAGCCATGTTTTAATCAGGATCGGTTCTAGACTTTTTGCCGCCTGAGGCAAACTTGTGAGGATGCGCCCCCAGCCCCCTCCCCCCCAACAGAAGTGGAATGATCGCATGGTACCTGACAATTTGTACGTCGGCTTATAGCTGCGGTGAGTCCCCTAAAAACACCCTCAGTGTAGGTAGGTAGCCAGGTGTACATACCCCAGTGTTGGTAGCTAGGTACAGTTGGGCCCAGTATAGGTTAGCCAGGTACAGTTGCCCCCAGTATAGGTTGGCCAGGCACTCTCTTCACTTCCTGCTTCTGCCTGGTGCTGACCCCAGACTTCTGCCGCCTCACTTGGCATCATGTGCAGACCGGGCCTGGTTTTAATAGTTTTTTGTATTCAATAAAATATAGTTGATTTTTATAGTCAAAATATTTTTTTGATATTCATCGGTCCGCGTAACCCACATTTCCTACCTTTCTCATTGTTTAATGAAGTGTCAGTACTTCCTCTTTTCCGCCTGTCCTTAGTTCCGCCCCCTCCACTCACTCTTATGGTTCCTGGTATGTGTTATAGTACACAGCTCGCAGTGGAGCTGCGCTGGGTGCAGTCTTATGATAATTTATCTTGGAAAGATTGTGTACTAATAGCTGTATTAGTACGCTATCTTTCTGAGCTAAATTATCACAAGACCACACACAGCGCAGCTCCACTGCACGCTTTGTACTATAACCCATACCAGGAACCATCAGGGGCGAGTGGAGGGGGCGTAACTAAGGATGGTCGGAGAAGAGGAAGTACTGACACTTCCTCCCCGCCCAGAAGATTTCGGAAGAGCGGGGGGGGCGCAGGGGACACTGTAGGGGGAGGAAGGTGCTGCTTAACTTGTCACAGCACACCGCTCATACAAAATGTATTAAAAGTATGAATCTTTTAAACCGGGTCAAGGGTACTTTAAGCTTTATCACAAACTACTATTCTTCATCAGTAATGCTGCTGCTTATATCATATCTACTATACTTTTAGTAACCAGTTTATTTAAAAAAAATGTATATGTATCTATAGGGTGTTTTTACTTAAAGGACCACTACAGCAAAAAAAGTAAGCAGTTAAAATCTGACAGAACCGACAGGTTTTGGACGAGTCCATCTCCTCATGAGGGATTATCAGGGTTTTATTTGTTTTCAGAAGCATTTCCTGAATGGCAGTTTAACTGCCCACACTGTAAGATACCAGCCAGCCTCCCTACTCACGTGCACACTGTTTTGTCCATTTGACTTAGCAACTGCCAGCCAGGAAATGCTTCTGAAATCAAAGAAAACCCTGAGAATCTCCCATGAGAAGATGGACTAGTCCAAAACCTGTCGGTTTTGTCAGATTTTAACTTATGCTTATTTTTTTCCGTTGGAGTAGTCCTTTAATGTTGGAAAAATTGTCAGGTGCAGAGAGGGCATGTCAATTGTACCAGTACTTGCAACAGGTAGGTAGTCTGCATTGCACAATAAACATGCCCTGCGTTATCTAGGTGATGCATACATTGCCAGGGTACCATGTGCTACCGTTCTGCAGTACATAGCAGTATTACTGACATCTAATCAAATTAGAGAAAACTAGGTAATTTGGCCACTGGCAATAGCCGGTGCATGAAATACATGTCCCCCCGAGTTGCGAGAACTCGGAGGAGACATATTATGTAACACGTCCCGAATTTCAGCCAGAGCAGGGTGAGCCATCTTTCAGCTTCACCCTGCGCCCAAATCTGCCCGTGGCCATTTTAAATCTATGCATCTATCGATCTAGCCATTTATTTCTATGCATCTACAAGTGCACATCCATGATACAATCTTGAATGTAGAGACAAGGAGAAGCCAAATCTGTGTAGTGGAGGTTGATGAAGAGGACTTGTCGGTGAGCTTCTTGCTTTGCATACCCTGCTGTTTATCATCTGCTTGTGCTGCTCACGCTGGACTGTGCCTAACATCTCCAATTGCTTGCTCTTTATTGTTGCTGCTATGGAACTATTTTACCCTTGAGCATTGCATCTGATATTTGCTTGGAAACAGTTGCTGCTACAGCCTAACAATCTGACTTTAATATTGGAGTGTGATTTAAGTCCCTCATGTGGTCACAGACCTTGTTTACCAACTTGCCTGCTCTAGCAATTTATCGTCACATATTTACCAACCTAAAGGCTTTATCTGAGTACTCAGCTGAACTGACATTAATTGCATGTGAGTTTATGTGTGGTATTGGGGTGTTATTGGGGGGAGAGGTGGGAGGGGCTTCAAGGGACCAGCAATGATTTAATTGTTTTTTGTATTCAATAAAATATAGTTGATTTTTATAGTAAAAAAAAAAATCTTTTTTGATATTTATTGGTCAGCATACCCCACATTTCCTACCTTTCTCATTGTTTAATGAAGTTTCAGTACTTCCTCTTCTCCGTCCCATAGGCAAACGCAGGGGGAGATTACAGCTGCCCAGAATCCCCCCTCAGACCAGGGCTGGTGCAGTGTCTGGGGACAGGTAGAAGTTGAGACACAAGAATGTCTGCAGGCATCTTGCAGCTTACAGCACTGCTCACTTTCTTTCACTGATACAGTTGACTTTTGATGTAGTAGCGTGTGTACAGAGCATAGAGCAGCAGTGTGTGTACGGAGCATGGAGCAGCTCTGGGGAACTTCACAGAGTCAGGTGTGAGCACAGCCCTGTGCTACTGCTAGGTGAATGCTTCACTTTCCCCTTCATTACCAGCGTTGGCTGTCTTCATTAGTATCTGTATCCAAACCGCTCCTGATCGATCCCGTTGTCAATCGGGAGCAGATCGGACATTTAGAAAATAATTGTTAGATCCTGTCAGTCAGACGGGAAATTGCTTTGTGTGTACCCTACCCAGCATGATGTCCTACCATATTATTATACTGTATTATGCGTGGCTGAGGAAGACATCTCAGGAATCCCCCCCCCCCCCGCCCCCCTTGAAAATCCTGGGTTTGCCCCTGCGCCCGTTCTTAGTTCTGCCCCCTCCACTTGCCGCTGATGGTTCCTGGCATATGTTATAGTACATAGCTCGCAGTGGAGCGTGGGGAAGCCGCCGCTGGTGTAGTGAGCAGTGCGGCGGCTCCCACGCTCGGTTCACTGGATACATTGCAAGACAGCACTGGTGTGGCTGAGACTGCTAGTCCACCAGGATTCAGAGTGACATGCGCGCGCGCACTGAAGCAGAGCTTATATAACAGCCAGAAGTGAGTCAGCTGACCACCTCTCATTGGTCCAGCACTTAGGGAGGGGCCTGGAGAGTGTTCTGGTATATATGCTGCTGGCTGCTCAGTTGCTGGTTGTCTGGCGTTGCGATCACTACGTGGTAGCACGCAGACCTGAGTCAGATCCGAAAGTGTGCCGGGACCAGCTGGAGCTGTAATCCTACACTAGATTTGTTGATAGTTTAAAGTACTCGTTTGATTGTGATTAATTATCTTTTATGACCTTCTGCCTGCCTGACCATTCTCCTGAACTCTGATGCTGTACTTTGTCATTCTGATACTCTGTTGCCGAACCCCGGCTCATCCTTAGACTCTGCATCTGCCTTCTGATTTTGTACCTCGATATTTCTGATACCCTGTTGCCGAACCTCGCCTGTACCTTAGACTTCGCCTCTGCCTTCTGAATCTGTACTTTGTCTGTCCGTGTGTTTACGACCTGGCTTGTCCGACCTCGAGAACCGACCTTACTGTTAGAGGCGGTTCCCAGTCCTGATAGTGACACTCCCACTTGAGTGTCACTCTCGTTCTGTTGTTCCTTCTCTCAGCCTGACTCCTCTCTCTGGGAGAGTCCAGAAGGTATTGGGCTGTACTCCTTACTGCTTTGAGGCCAGTCCTCTCATTATTACTGTTTGCACCAAACACTCCACTCAGGTGTCCAGAGGTTAGTTTGTATATCGGATTATCGGTGATACTGCAGATCATCTATAATCTGGTATATATCTGTATTCCCAGTGATACTGCAGATCACCGGTAATCAGATCCTCTCTGTGCTACACCGATCGTTACAGTGACATACAGCAATAAGACAATACAGGAATACAAGAAAAACCAGATCACACAGCACAGTATAAGTACAAGGTAATGCTTAGTCAGTCACTGGATGGGAGCATGGGGATTAGGCAAGTTGAGTTCATTCAAATGCATAACATGGGTGCCCACACAGTAATGGAGGTACATGATCAGGTAGGACACACAAGAAGGAAGACCGTGGCCAAAGGCTTACAATCTACAGTGAGAGGTTGGGACACGAAATGTAGGGGACCAGAGTTCAGCTGCGGGTTTAAAGCACCAGTGAGGGGTGGTAGGCCAGAGTGAAAAGGTGAGCTTTGAGGGCCTTCTTGAAGATGTTGAAGAAGGGGGCTGCCCTATTGGGTGCAGGCAGGAAGTTCCATAGTGTTGGAGCAGCTCTTGAGAAGTCCTGGAGGCGTGCATGGGACTGGGTGATGCGGGGGGGGGGGGGGCGGTCAGGCAAAGTTCATTGGAGGAGCAGAGTGAGCGGCTAGGTGTGTACCTCTGAGTAAGATCGGAAATGTAGGTTGGACTGGTTTTGTGGACAGATTTGTAGGCCAGACACAGTATCTTGAATTTGAATTTCTGGACTCGATAGGAAGCCAGTGGAGTGATTCACAGAGGGGAGCCGCTGTGGTGGAACGATGAAAGGAGTGGATAATTCTGGCTGCCGCATTCATGATGGACTGCAGTGGGGCAATTTGGGTAATAGGGAGACCAGACAAAAGGGCATTGCAGTAGTCAAGGCGGGAAATTATGAGGGCATGGATGAGGAGTTTGGTGGTGGCAGAGGTCAGGAAAGGGGTGGATCTTGCAGATGTTACAGAGGTGGAGTTGCAGGACTTTGCGAGGTTTTAGATGTGGGGGGTGAAGGAGAGTGTAGAGTCCAGGGTGACACCCAGACAGCGGGCTTGAGAGGTAGGGTGAAGATAGAGTGGTTAACAGTGACTTGCACATCTGGGAAGTTCAGGGATGGCTGGGGTTGGAAGATCATAAACTCAGTTTTGTCCAGATTTAGTTTCAGGAACCTAGCAGACATCCAGGAGGAGATGGCTGATAGGCAGGAGGAGACCTTGTCCATGGTAGTGGTGGATAGGTCAGGGATGTGGAGGACTGGAGATAGATCTGGGTGTCATCTGCATTCAGATGATAGTTAAGACCCATGGAGCAAATAACCTTGCCAATGGAGGATGTGTATATGGAGAACAGTAGGGGGACAAGGACCCAGCCTTGGGGGACTCCCACCGAGAGGTGGTTGAGGGTGGATGAGGACTCATTGAAGGAGGTCGTGAATGAGCGGTTGGAGAGGAAGGATGAGAGCCAGGCCAGGGCGAGGTCATGAATGCCTATGGACTGGAGGGACTAGAGGAGTAGGGGATGGTCCACCGTGTCAAAAGCTGTTGAAAGATCAAGGAGGAGGAGAATGGAGTATTTGCCTTCAGCTTTAGCTAAGGAGAGGTCTTTGACCACTTTGGTGAGAGCTGTTTCGGTTGAGTTGGTAGGCCGAAATACAGATTGCAGCGGGTCTAGCAAGGAGTTTATGGGGATTATCAGGGTTTTATTTGTTTTCAGAAGCATTTCCTGAATGGCAGTTTAACTACCAAAACAGTAAGATACCAGCCAGCCTCCCTACTCACCTGCACACTGTTTTGTCCATTTGACTTAGCAACTGCCAACCAGGAAATGCTTCTGAAATCAAAGAAGACCCTAACTGGCCACTAACGGTCCAATTTTTAACGAAAAATCGTTCGAGCGATCAGAAATTCTGATCGAATTGGTTGTAAATAATCTCCATTGGTGGACACAATCGATTATGAACGAGTGAAAAAAATGTCGCCCGAATGAATTTTCGTCGAACGAAAATTTGGATTTTCTTGGTGGTCGTGATAGATAGGAAGCAATGATTGGTTAGTTGATGGTGTAGTGAACGATTTTTCGTCCGATCAGAATTTCTGATCGCTCGAACGATTTTTTGCTAGAAATTGGACCGTTAGTGGCCACCTTAATGCCCTATGATGAGATGGACTAGACCAAAATCAGTTCTGTCAGATTTTAGCTGCTTACTTTTTTAAATAAAAAACTAGCAAAAACCATGCTGATATAAAAACTCGGGTGAAACCAAATTGGTGGTGCGCTGCCTGCAAATACAAATGTCCACTTTCACAATTAAAAAAGCTGTGCACTAATGTTCCCATAAAAAGACAACTCTCATATACAACGAGAAAAGTCCCAGTGTTCTATTAGATGAACAATCTTGCTCCAGCAGTTGGCTGTCACTAGTTCCACTTCAGTGAGACACCACCACCACACCCCCAAGCAGTGGGCACTCACTGCATCAAAATGACCCTCTGTTAGATGGGTCTCCAGTGCCTATGGGGTCATATAGCCGCCCCCTGCCTCTCCGGGCAATTCTTGTCCACTATTTCCACCTTTTTCATAGGATCATCACACCTCAAAAAAGATAATAATTGAAACCACCATAGCATAAAACCTTAAAAACTATTTATTATCAAAAGAAATTTGCACTCACAAGCATGGACGTTTTCATAGGGCACAGAGTTTTTACGGGCTCTACCCAATCATTGGCTGCTGGGTGGGCTTGCTACGCTGGTAATATCAGCTCCTCCGGCCTCCACCTCTGTCTCCACGTCTCCTCTTGGCCACAAGCTTGACTAGTTTTGTCGCTGTTCGCGACTCATCAGAAGCTACTGGGGTAATTAAATAGCACCATAAACCACCATCCCTTATTACCAGACACAGTCCAGGCAAGTGTTGGGCACGTGTTGCATCTCCCTCCCTTTGCAAGGCACCTTCTTATTCTGACAGGCGGGTGCTTCATTTCACAGGGGGATACTCTTCTACAGAAAATAGGACTGGACAGGCCATCAGACTGATATTTTGAAAGAAACAGCTAAGAGTCAGTGATAGCCGTGGGAAGAGAAAGAGACAGCTAAGAAGCAGAGACAGCTGGGAGGAGAGAAGGAGACATCTAATAGGCAGAGAGAGCTGGGGTGAGAGAAGGACACAGCTAAGGGGCAGAGACAGCTGGGTAGAGAAGGAGACAGCTAAGAAGCAGAGACAGCTGGAGGAGAGAAAGAGACAGCTAAGAAGTAGAGACAGCTGGGGGATAGACGGAGACAGAAAATAAGCAGAGACAGTTAGGGGGGAGACAAAGACAGCTAAGAGGTAGAGACAACTAGAGAGGAGAGACAGACAGCTAAGAGAGAAAGACAGCTAAGAGGCAAAGACAACTAGAGGGGAGAGAGAAAGACAGCTAAGAGGAAGATACAACTAGAGGGGAGAGATAAAGACAGGTAAGAGGGGAGACAACTAGAGGGAAGAGGCAAGGACAACTAAAAAGCAGCGAGAGCTAGAGGAAGAAAAAAAGAGACAGCTAAAAAGCAGAATCATCTAGGGAAGAAAAAGAGACATTTAAAGGACCACTGTCGCGAAAATCTTAACATTTAAAATACATGTAAACACGTACAAATAATAAGTATGTTTCTTCCTTAATAAAATGAGCCATAGATTACTTCTCTCCTATGTTGCTGTCACTTACAGTAGATAGCAGAAATCTAACAGAACCGACAGGTTTTGGGCTAGTCCATCTCTCCATAGGGGATTCTCAGCATGGCCTTTATTCTTTATACAGACACTCCATGAAAAAGATTTATACAAAGATGCTATCCAGTCTCTCTGCACACCATACACTGTTTTGGAAGTTTGAAGGAGTAACTTCCATTCACTAAGTGCTTTTGAAAATAAAGAAAACCCTGATAACCCCCTATGAGGAGATGAGCTAGTCCAAACCCTGTCAGTTCTGTTAGATTTCTACTACTTACTGTAAGTGACAGCAACTTAGCAGAAAGTTAGTGTATGGCTCATTTTACTCTGGAAGAAACATACTTCTCATATGTATATGTTTATATATATATTACATTTCATGATTTTCGCAACAGTGCTCCTTTAAGAGGCAGAGATGGTCAGGGGGAGAGAAAGAGAATTTTTGAAATGGTGGATTGAAGTCGCTCGTCAGGGAGTGGGACCTGATTTCTCAGGCGACATTGCTGGGCTGATGCTGTACAGACACAGAGTCAGCCGTACAGCTGACAACGCATTCTGTTGCAATGCAGGCAGGCAGAGGGATGACGGAGTGGCACAGCCATGAGCCACAAAGGTATAGGCCATCGCTCAACCAAGTTGATCAGCCTGATTGATCGCTTGCAAGGTGGCGTGTAACCAGTATCTGTTTGCCAACTTGGGAAAAATCCACCAGACACTGACGCAGAATAAATTTTAACAAGAATTTTATTAGGACCAAAGAGAAAAAGAAAACAGTAAGTTCAACTTCTCTCAACCAATGAAAATTATTACAAAGTATAATCTAGAACACTTCAGTCTTCTTGAAATCTTCGTCCTTCAATCTAAGCAAAATTTCTTGGAGCTAAGAAGAAACATGCAATACAATCACAGAACATTTACATGGTAAGTATCTAACTCGATTTACTACTGACTTCTTACTATGAAGTACATAAGAAATACTTTTATCTTCGCTTTGAGTTTATCAGTTTCCCATATGCAGTTCGTGAAGATAAAGACATATCTTTAGAGCAAAAAAATAAATAAATTTCTAAAACAGTGTCACTTATTCAAGACTCTAATTTTGCTGATAAGCAAAACCCTATTTTACTCCCATTTCAAGGGATTACCCAAACTCTCAATACAATCCCTGTGGGTAAACTCTGGGTACTGGATTATCAGTCTTTATTCCAGATTTCAGATATTGGATAACATAAATTAAAAAAATAGATAAAAGAAATGAATATAGTCAATAGATAGATAAATAGGGTAGAAAGTTAATCCTATTAATAAATAAAGAAATTAGTTAATAAATTAATAGTATTAGATGAGTTAATTAATAAATAAATAGAAAATTAGTTAATAAATTAGTAAGTGAATATATTAGCTAGATTAATGGTTAATTAAATAAATGGATCTGAACTCTCTCCTTCTCCAGAATAAAAATGCACCACTTGGCTCTTTTGCTTAGAAATGTACTCTGGTAGCCAATACTCCAAACGAGGAAGGAAGAGGGAGAGACAAAACAAAACAAAATTAATAGAAAAAAAAATATTTTCATAGTCTTTGCATTTAACAAAGAAACAAAACTATTTCTTCTGTCAATTCATGTACAGTCTTTCTCCACAGGATGGTCCGGATGCCAGCTGCACAGTCTTTAGAAAGGTAAACTAAGCAATAGCTTTATTTATACTGATAAGTCCTTTAGTATTAATTTTCTTCGTTTTCTTTCAGGTTTCAGGAACTACCACTGACCAATTGGACTATACAGTAGGTGAGTATCGTGCTTTAAAAAAAACAAAACTTATAAATAAACCGTTCATTTAAATGGCCCATCTCAGCATGTATGTATATAGTAGGCGGCGGAGGCCGTAACAGTCTATGGGCCATATGCAATTCTCTTTTTCACCTGAGTTTTCTCCTAGGTGATATTTTCACAACTTGTAAATAAAATGCTTTTCAAACCGCCAGCAAGCAAACAATTACTCAAAATAATGTTCACAGTACTTTTCCACCTACTTTTTGGTACTTTTTCCATTGCAAAGTGCTATAAGTTATTTTAAATCGAAGATGAAAAATTATCTCCTGGGAGAAAACTCAGGTGAAAAACTGAATTGCATATGGCCCTATGTGGGGATTAGGACACAGCTTTAGCTTTAGCATGGGCCATATGCAATTCATTTTTTCACCTGAGTTTTCTCCTAGAAGATCATTTTTCATCTTCTATTAAAAATAACTTTCCAGCACTTTTCAACTAAAAAAGTAACAAAAAGTTAATGAAAAAGTATTATCAAAATTATTTTAAATATTTTATTGCTTTCTGGTGGCTTAAAATGCATTTTATTGACAAGTTTAAAAATATCACCCCGGAGAAAAATCGGTGAAAAAGTGAATTGCATATGGGCCATGGGTTTTCTCCTAGGTGATATTTTTAAAAGTGGCAATAAAATGCCCTTTAAGCCACCAGGAAGCAAGAACATACTTAAAATAATTTTGATAGTACTTTATCATTTACTTTTTTGTACTTTTTTAGTTGAAAAGTGATAGAAAGTTATTTTAAATAGAAGATGAAAAATTATCTCCTAGGAGAAAATTCAGGTGTAAAAGGGAATTGCATATGGCCCATGGGCCCCTATGCAATTAGTTTTTTCTCCTGAGTGTTCTCCTAGGTGAAAATTTTAAATTTGTAAATAAAATGCATTTTAAATCCCCAGCAAGCAAGAAAATACTCAAAATAGTTTTGATAGTACCCTGTTACCTAATTTTTGGTACCTTTTCAATTGCAGAGTACTGAAATGTTAATTTAATAGAAAATAAAAAAATATCTCCTAGGAGAAAACTCAGATGAAAAGTTAATTGCATATGGCCCATGGGGCCCATATGCAATTCACATTTTCACCCGAGTTTTCTCCTAGGAGATAATGTTTCATCTTTGATTTAAAATAACTTTCCAGCACTTTTCAACTAAAAAAGTACCAAAAAGTAAATGAATAAGTACTGTCAAATTTATTTTGAGTAATTTCTTCCTTCCTTCTGGTGGCTTAAAGGCATTTTATTGACAAGTCTAAAATTATCACCTAGGAGAACACTCAGGTGAAAAAGTGAATTGCATATGGGCCATTATCTCCAGGTGATAAACTGGGTTTGAATTAGCAGGATGTTATTACAGTCCATATACTTATTTGTAGAAACCATATCAGGCAAAGTGTTGTTATGAAGAGTTAAACAGTATCTGCTATACAAAATACTAAAAACTGTTCAGGAAGGAGACCCTTATCTCTGCAATAGCATTTGCTCACTTCAGTTGCGTTACTTCCATTGGGTGCCAGGGGGCGGGGTGCCCCAGGTGATTGACAAGGAGGGGGTGTCACAAAGCAGGGTTGCCAACCGTCCATCTAAATTAATCACTTGAAATTAATGTTTGTATTGTTTTAAGGTAGCTGTTTTCGGTGGATTGCTTTGTGAGTATTGCACAGCTCCCACTATTAACATTATTATTATTGTTCAGCAAGCTTGAAAAGTTGCGACAGAGATATCAGGCTGCTGCCACCTCCTCATCCCTCTTTATTTTACGGCTGTCAGGTCTCTCTAGCCAATAGAAGTGAGAGAGACAGCCAAGCGAACCCGCCCCCACAGCCCCGAAGTCCTGGTCTCGGCAAGCATGGAGAGAAGGTAACTCTATTTATCACTGAAGTTTGACGGTATTTATTTATTTATTGTATTTATAAAGCGCCAACATATTATGCAGCGCTGGACAATAAATAGGGATACATACAATATTTAGGGGTGACATACAGCAAAATGACAATACCTGAATACAAGATAGACCAGATCATGCAGCACAGTATGAGTACAAGGTAATGCTTAGTCACTGGAGGGGAGCATGGAGATTAGGCAAGTTAGGTTCACTCAGATGCATAGCATGGGTTCACAGTAATGGAGGTGCATGATCAGGTAGGACACAAAAGGAGGAGGACCCTGCCCAAAGGCTTACAATCTAGATCAGGGCTGCCCAATAGGTCGATCGCGATCTACCGGTAGATCGCGACCGCCTCCTCGGTAGATCACGGCCTCTTGGCCGCGTCTCATTAAATTTTGCGGCCAGCAGCTCATCATGTTTAGCTGCTGGCCAATAAGAATGCACTGGAGACAGGGAGAGAAGATGCGGCGAGCAGAGAGGGAGGAGAGAGGCTAACCTACACTGAGGGCCCATATACCTGGCTGACCTACACTGAGGGCCCATATACCTGGCTGACCTACACTGAGGGCCCATATACCTGGCTGACCTACACTGAGGGCCCATATACCTGGCTAACCTATACTGAGGGCCCATATACCTGGCTGACCTACACTGAGGGCCCATATACCTGGCTGACCTACACTGAGGGCCCAAATACCAGGCTAACCTATACTGAGGGCACGTAACCTATGCTGCAGGCACATATATACCTGGCTAACGCGGGCGGGGGGGGGGGGGGGACGCGTGCTTAGCGTTTGGGAAGTTGGTAGATCTCCTGGCCTCGGCAAATTTTAAAGTAGCTCGCGAGCCGAAAAAGTGTGGGCACCCCTGATCTAGATAGAGAGGTAAGGACACGGAAGGTAGGGGACCAGAGTTCAGCTGTGGGTTTAGAGCACTTGTGAGGGATAGTAGGCCAGAGTGAAAAGGTGAGTTTTGAGGGCTTTCTTGAAGATGTTGAAGGAGGGGGCTGCCCTAATGGGTGGAGGTAGGGAGTTCCATAGTGTTAGAGCAGCTCTTGAGAAGTCCTGGAGGCGTGCATGGGACTGGGTGATGCGGGGGGCGGTTAGGCGAAGTTCATTGGAAGAGCGGAGTGAGCGGCTAGGTGTGTACCTCTGAGTAAGATTGGAAATGTAGGTTGGACAGGTTTTGTGGACAGATTTGTAGGTCAGACACAGTATCTTGAATCTGATTCTGGACTGGATAGGAAGCCAGTGGAGGGATTCAAGGAGGGGATCCGCCGTGGTGGAGCGATGGGAGCAGTGGATAATTCTGGCTGCCGCATTCATGATGGACTGCAGTGGGGCTGTTCGGGTCATAGGGAGACCAGACAGCAGGGCATTGCAGTAGTCAAGGCGGGAAATTATGAAGGCATGGATGAGGAGTTTGGTGATGGCAGAGGTCAGGAAAGGGCAAATCTTACAGATGTTACGAAACTGGAAGTTGCAGGACTTTGTGAGGTTTTGGATGTGGGGAGTGAAGAGAGTGTGGAGTCCAGGGTGACACCCAGACAGCGGGCTTGAGAGGTAGGGTGAATGGTAGTGTGGTTAACAGTGACATGCACATCTAGGAGGTTTATGGATGTCCGGGGTGGGAAGATCATAAATTCCGTTTTGTCTAGGTTTAGTTTCAGAAACCTAGCGGACATCCAGGAGGAGATGGCTGATAGACAGGAGGAGACCTTGTCCATGGTAGTGGTGGATATGTCAGGGGTGTGGAGGTAGATCTGAGTGTCATCTGCATACAGATGATAGTTAAAACCCATGGAGGAGATAACCTTGCCAATGGAGGATGTGTATAGGATGAACAGTAGGGGGCCAAGGACTGAACCTTGGGGGACTCCCACTGAGAGGTGGTTGGGGGTGGATGAGGACTCATTGAAGGCGGTCGTGAAGGAGCGGTTGAAGAGGAAGGATGAAAGCCAGGACAGGGCAAGATCGTCAATGCCCATGGACAGGAGGAGTAGGGGATGATCTACTGTGTCAAAAGCTGCTGAAATGTCAAGGAGGAGAAAAATGGAGTATTTACCTTCAGCTTTAGCTAAGGCAAGGTCATTGACCACTTTGGTGAGAGCAGTTTCGGTTGAGTGGGCAGGCCAAAATCCAGATTGCAGTGGGTCTAGCAGTAAGTTGGCATTGAGAAACTGGATCAGGCGTTTGTGAACCAGACGCTCAAGGAGTTTTGAGGCAAAGGGGAGGAGGGAGATAGGACGGTAGTTGGAGGGTAGCGAGGGGTCGAGGGAGGGTTTCTTGAGCAGGGGTAGTACAGTGGCCTGCTTGAAGTCTGAGGGGAAGGTGCCTGTGGATAGGGAGAGGTTGAACAGGGTAGTGAGGACTGGGGCCAATTCCGTGAAGTGAGGCTGGAGTAAATCAGAAGGGATGGGGTCAAGGGGGGAAGTAGTGGTATGGGAAGTCTGCAGTAGGTGGATGACTTCCTCGGTGGTAGTAGGAGTGAAGGATGTGAGGGGAGGATAGGGTGGAGGAGGAGCTGGTTGGGAGGAGGTGGGAGGTGAAGATTTGAGATTGGATATTTCCTGGCGGATGGAGACAATTTTGTTGGTGAAGTGGGTGGCTAAATCTGTGGCAGAGAGGGAGGAAACGGAGGGTGGGGGGGGGTTAAGCAGGGAGTTGAAAGTGGCAAAAAGACGCCGGGGGTTGGAAGCTTGTGCTCCGATGAGCTTGGTAAAGTATTCCTGCTTCGCATGAGCAAGGGCAATGTGGAACTGCAGCAGGTTATCATTGTCCTCATGTCCTGCAATCCCCTTCTTATCCCTGCTGCTCACAGCCTGTCATAAATTCAACACGAGTAAACTGATCAGTGTGGCACTTCAGCTACAGGAGTCCTCCATGCTCTGGACTGTTTTCTGCTGGGCAGCATTCCTTAGAAACTTGGATGGAGTCACAGGAGAGATGGCAGCAGGGAAGCCTTTCTATAGGCAGGGCATGGGGGTTGTTTATGTTGATAAGGGGTGTAGAGTGATTCACAGCTGGAACCAGACAGAGCTTTGTAAAGATAAAATCACCTTCACATAGAATCTTGCTTATAAGGGGAAATTTGTATTGTTTTGTTTTCTGAATGGCTTTTTGTGAGCTGCTCTGATGATCAGGCGGGCAGCTTTTCCCCTGTATTTGCTACAGCAGCTGTCCTCTATAGATTGTGAGCTAGTCTGAGAACAGTTAAGCAGCCCATACACTCAGCCGATTTTCTGGCCGACCGATCGATATCGATCGATCGATCGATCGCAAATCGGTTGGCCAATCGACCGATCGACGGCCGATTTCGATCGATTTCGATGGATTTCCATCGAACTAGCAGGGTGGAAAATTTAGGTCGATCTGATGAGATTGCTTATCAGTTTGCATTGGCCTTAATGGAAATCTGATGGCAAAAAAATGCCATCAGATCGAATTTCAATAGATTTCAAACTGAAATCTGTTGGAATTCTATCCTGGTAAAAAATGTTCTAAAAACGCATCAGATAGACCATCAGATGCATTTCTTATCTATCTGCTGCCAATCTGACGAGTGTATGGGCACCTTTAAAGTGTACCAGTGCTGACTAATAATAAAAGTTTTATACATACCAGCGGTTTCCTCCAACCCCATAAGCATGGATCACTCCCACGCCGCCGTCCTCGGCCGGCTCCTGCTTCGGTACCAGGTCTCATCACTTCTACCAGTTGTGGCCAGTCTGACGCAAGAGAAGTGCGCTCTTTACGTATCTCTCCAGAGCGCACTTCTCTTGCGCAGACTGGCCATGACTGGTTGAAGTTATGGGACTCGGTACCGGAGAAGGCTGAGGACGGCGGCGTAGGAGCGATCCGTGCGCATGGGGCTGGAGGAAGCCTGAAGTATGTATACAACTTACTGTCATTCAACTCTGGTTTCCTTTAAAGGGAAGGTTCAGGGACTAACTAAAAAAAATAAAAATCCATTTCCACTTACCTGGGGCTTCCTCCAGCCCGTGGTAGGCAGGAGGTGCCCTCAGAACTACTGAGCCTGCGCAGTACAGCCCGGAGGACGTCCGATGACGTCAGCGCGCCGGCGTGGAACGCACCATGGAGCGCAGAAGAGGCCCGACCTGGCCACCGGCCTGGCCAGGTCGGGTCGGCCACCGGAGACCACCGGGAGCCTGCGGAGCGGCGCCGAGGGCACCTCCTGCCTGCCACGGGCTGGAGGAAGCCCCAGGTAAGTGGAAATGGATTTTTATTTTTTTTAGCTAGTCCCTGAACCTTCCCTTTAAAGCCAATGGTTCCCGATTTATAAAAAAAAAAAAAGCCAGCTACTTACCTAAGAAGAGGGAAGGCTCTGGGTCCTAATGAGCCTTCCCTTTCCTCTCCCGGTGCCCTCGTCGCAGCGGCAGCTCCTCCGCTCAAATCCCCCGCCACGGGGACTTCGGAAGTCTTCGGGAGCTGCGTCCTCCCAAAGACAGACGGCTCCATACTGCGCACGCGCAAGTGCATGATAGAGGGCGCTCGCGCGTGCGCAGTTTGGAGCGGCCCAACTTCAGGAGCAATCTGATTCCCAAAGAATGCTAAAGCCTCCCTTTGGCGGAGGAAATAGCAGTATTTGACCAATTTAGACAAATGCTACAGGGGATCCAGCGCTGGAACGGGCACTGGGAGAGGAGAGGTGAGGCTCATTAGGACTCTGAGCCTTCCGCTCCTTAGGTAAGTATCTGGCTTTTCTTTTACAGAATCGGTTCCCATTCTCTTTAAGTGTTGCAGAAGATGTCAGTGCTATATAATACATAATAATAATATGGTAGGACATTAGGCTATGGTAGGATTAGATTGGGAGCTCCTCTGAGGCCAGTCAGTGACATGACTACGTACTTTGTAATGTGCTGCAGGAGATGTCTGCTATATAAATCCATAATTATAATAAGGTAGGACATTACATTACACTACAACTATGGCAGGGATTAGACTATGAGCTCCTCTAAGGACAGTGGCATGACTATGTACTCTGTAATGTGCTTCAGAAGTTATCAGTGCTATATACATAATAATAATAATAATAATAATAATAATAATACAGCAGACATTGCATTATGACTGTGGTAGGGATTAGATTGTGAGCTTCCCTGAGGACAGTGAGTGACCTGACTATGTAAAGTGCTGTGGAAGTTCATGCCAATGCTATATAAGTACTAAAAAAAAGAATAATTATGTCCAGAGCTTAGCCCCACCCACAACTCTACTTAAAAGTACGCTTCTGAATATGCCCCCTCTCTGTCCAAAGTTTTGGGTTTCCTGCTTTTTTGGGACTTTTGTCCTTAAAAATAGAATTTAGGTTGGCAACCCTGTCACAAAGAACTCCCACAGAAGCCATGAGCAGGAGGCGAAGCAGAGCAAGAAGGAGGGACAGGGGAGGGGGGACCAGACACCCCCCCCCTCTCACCTGGGTCCCCTCCTTCCACGCTCTCCGGCTCCAGATATGCGAGGGGCGTGCGGGAAATACTTCACCTGAATTCTATGTTCCAAGCGATGGGTCACCATCACGTGCCATAGGTCTCCGCCTTCACTGTTGCTCACTGTGCTGATGCATATCTGGAGGGGGGAGAGCGTGTAAGGAGGGGACCCAGGTGAAAGGGGGGGTCTGGCACTACCCACCTTGGTGCACTTAGTATGCCACACTCACTCCTTTCCTTTTGGGGGGGGGGTGTCTTTTAATACCCAGCATCGGGTGCCAATTACCCTAGGTACGCCACTGGCTCACTTCCCCTTTAATAATGAAAAATCAATGACTAATGACAGGCAGGCAGTGAGAGAATCTTAGTTTCTTCTTCTAATCTCCTCAAAACCCGAATGTTATTACTAACAGAGTCTGTTTAATAATATAATAAACTGTCTTTCTCCCCTTCTTTATAAATTGGCCTGATACACATATAGATTATACTCATCATCAACTCCAAAATCTTCATTACGGACTCTCTGGCTGCTATTCCTTCCTTTGACTCCTTTAAACTGTAAAGCCTCTCTCTGTATATCCCTTTTCTGTCTCTGTCAGGTAGCTGCTGATTGCTGTATGTTAATAAAACAGAACTCCGGTTAATTGTTCGATCACTTCCGCATCTGTCTCCTCAGGACGGTCCCCGCGGTTCCTGCCGTGTCCTCCCCCTTGCCTCACGCCGCCTCAACTGCGCCCCAGAAGACCCGGCTCACAGGTCTCCTCAACGGCTCTCCTTGCATCGCTGCTCGAGCGCTGTTACCCTGCCCCACCGACGTGCGTCTTGGTTGCCTGTAGCAACCACTGAGTGCATGCGACCAATAGGTCGCGTGCACTACCCTTTCCCCACAACACACACAGCAGAGGAAAAAAAAACAGCTGCCTGCCAGTCTACCCACACTACTGAGCCAGCAGCAGCTAATTATAGCTGCTGACAAGGAGAATATGAATATTTACACAGGCTACAGAGGTCTGGGATCGAGTGCAGCGACGGAACAAAGGCAAGGGTTGTGCGAGTGTGCAGCAGTTCAAGCTATGTCTTGTCAGAGCTGCACAGCCACCAGAAGGTCATAGATCGTAGTCCCCAACCGTCCCATTTTCGTTGGGATTCTCCCAAATTTAGGGGGCTCTCCCGCTATCCCGTAGCAGGAGGAGAGCAGCGCAGTGGAGGGAGAGCTGTGAGCAGCGGCGGAGAAGGGGGCCATCTCCCCCCTTCCTTCACCTTAGGGTGCTCTCCCTCCCTCGCTCTCTCCTCTGAAACTAAGTGTGGCAGCGTTTGGCAGCGGGCGGGACTTACCTTCTGTGTCGCTCCAAGCGCCAGAAGTTCTGGTACCACAGCCGCTGCTCTGGTCTGGATCAGACCAGAGTAGTGACAAATCATCCCGTGTCTGCGACGAGACCAGACAGAGACACTGAAGGTAAGTTCCGCCCCTCTGCCAGCCACCGCACTTAGTTCCGGAGGAGAGAGTGAGGGAGGGAGAGCACCCTAAGGTGAGGGAAGGGGGGGAGATGGCCCCCCTTCTCCACTGCTGTGCCCACCGTTCTCCCTCCACTGCGCTGCTCTCCTCCTGGGGGGGGGGGGCACCTGGCTACCTATTCTGGGGACATATACCCCTGCCTACATATACTGGGACATATACCCCTGCCTACTTATTCTGGAGACATATACACCTGCCTACATATACTGGGCACATATACACCTGCCTACATATACTGGGCACATATACACCTGCCTACATATACTGGGCACATATACACCTGACTACATATGCTGGGAGATATACCCCCTGACTACATATACTGGGCACATATACACCTGACTACATATACTGGGGACATATAGCCCTGGCTACATATACTGGGACATATACCCCCTGACTACATATACTGGGCACATATACCCCTGACTACATATACTGGGCACATATACCCCTGACTACATATACTGGGCACATATACCCCTGACTACATATACTGGGCACATATACCCCTGACTACATATACTGGGGACATATACCTCTGGCAACATATATTGGGCACATATATTCCTAGCTACATATACTGGGGACATATACCTCTGGCTACATATACTGGGCACATATTTCCCTGGCTACATATACTGGAGACAACTGGCTGTTTGTCATTATGTGCAATTACTGGTGAAAAGCTGTCTCTTATGTGCATTTACTGGTGAAAAGCTTTCTCTTATGTGCATTTACTGGTGAAAAGCTGTCTCTTATTATGTGCATTTACTGGTGAAAAGCTGTCTCTTATTATGTGCATTTACTGGTGAAAAGCGGTCTCTTATTATGTGCATTTACTGGTGAAAAGCGGTCTCTTATTATGTGCATTTACTGGTGAAAAGCTGTCTCTTATTATGTGCATTTACTGGGGAAACGCTGTCTCTCATTACGTGCATTTACTGGTGAAAGGCTGTCTGTCATTACCTGCATTTACTGGTGAAACGCTGTCTCTTATGTGCATTTAGTGGGGAAACGCTGTCTCTCATTACATGCATTTACTGGGGAAACGCTGTCTGTCATGTGCATTTACTTCATATTTTTTTATGTAACTACATTAGCTGGTATAACTACATTACAGTTAGCCCCACCCACGGGCAGGGTATATGAGGGATATATTTATTACAAAATATAAGGGCATTAATATTAAAAAAAATCTTTAAAATTTTTTATGGTAGGCGTGACTTGGGTATGTGGTTAGGGTGTGTGTTGGGGGGTGGCTAGGGGTGTGGCCTGTGGCCTGATTTCTAATTTTAAAATGTTGGGAGGTATGCATAGATTTAAACTACATCGGTCCGGGAAAGGTTAAATAAGCTTGTGTGCTTTGGACACTAGTGTGTAGATGACTGGTTTGTGCCAGTTACATAACCTTTTCATAATTGGTTGAAGGGATACTTTATATTCACTAGTGGCCAGTGGGTCAGTTGTTTGACATCCTAAATACCGCGTCGTGTTTTTTTTAGTACCTGGATAATATATTTGAGGACTTCAATTACATTTTTGCTTCGGAATGGATTCAGTACAAAGAATCCTTCCCTTCTGCAGGTCCCTTTTTATGCCACTTTAAGTGTTTTTGTGCATTATTGTAACAAACTTATCTGGTGTTGTCTCCGGACCGGAGGCTGCTCTGACAATGTTGAGCAGCTGCAAGAAGATTCCTCTTCCTCTTTGTTCAGACGCATCCCCGGCTTCCCTGTAGATGTGATTCAGCATGTTGTTTCTGGCAGTCTCCCTAGTAGGACGTGCGCAGCTCAGAGCTGCCTATATAGGTTAAGGAGGCATGTCTGAGGTGTGTCAGCTGATTCCTGCGGTCAGCTGACACTTGCTGCAGGGATGTTGCTGATTGGTCCGATTTTCCTGGGGGCTTGGTCTGTGATCTATTCCTTCTATATAAGCCCAGAGCATTCAGTTTCTTGCTGTCCGTTATAGCTATCAGTTTGCTGAGCGCTGGACCTTGCCTTGCTATTGTGCCTAAGTCAGCTAGTTTTCAGAGCTATATACATATATATGCACATACCTCCCCCCCTCCCCCCCCCCCCCCCCCCCCCCGTCACACCTACCATGAAAAAAAAATTGAATTTTTTTCCAATTAATAATATCCCCTAATAATTTTTTAATACATATCTCCCCCATATATGATGAGGAGGAGGGTGTCCGTGGGTGGGTGGGTGAGGAGGAGGGTGTCCGTGGGTGGGTGGGTGAGGAGGAGGGTGTCCGTGGGTGGGTGGGTGAGGAGGAGGGTGTCCGTGGGTGGGTGAGGAGGAGGGTGTCCGTGTGTGGGTGGGTGAGGAGGAGGGTGTCCGTGTGTGGGTGGGTGAGGAGGGTGTCCGTGTGTGGGTGGGTGAGGAGGGTGTCGATGCAAGAAAAAAAATGATCGAGGCGCCAGCCGCGGGTAAGTGGGATGCGGGACACATGCATCACATTACTACCTCCCTCCCTCGGAATCTGCCCCCCGTGTCTCCCCCCGTTTTGCAGAGTGCGCAGCTAAGCGGAGCGGGCTGTCAGCTTACCGGTATCCATGGACGCATACCACCATCTGGCTTCCTGTGACGTCACAGGAAGCAGATTGAAGCCGGACATCGGTACGCGTCCATGGATACCGGTAAGCTGACAGCCCGCTCCGCTTAGCTGCGCACTCTGCAAAACGGGGGAGACACGGGGGGCAGATTCCGAGGGAGGGAGGTAGTAATGTGATGCATGTGTCCCGCATCCCACTTACCCGCGGCTGGCGCCTCGATCATTTTTTTTCCCACCCTCACTGCCCACTGCTGCCCGGGACTTGGGGGGCTCATACCGTGATAGCGGGAGAGCCCCCCAAAATCATGACAGTCCCGACGAAAACGGGACGGTTGGGACCTATGATATGCAGACACTGCCGATATATATGTACTCTAGGTAGATCAGTCTTGTATATTGTATATTCTCCTGATTGTTTTCCTGTGTATGACCCGGCGTTCACCTCACTTTGTTTAGTCTCATCCTTTCCGTACTGCAGACATCTGATACTCGGTTTTGACCTCGGCCTGTTTACGACTCTGACTCTGCCTCATCCTTCCTGTACTGAAGACATCTGATACTCGGTTTAGACCTCGGCCTGTTAACGACTTTGATATTGTCTGACTCCTGGTGTCAAAAACCCGAGCGGTTCTTGCCTTTTTCATGATTGCTAACTCAGTAAAGGACCAGCCCTTAAAGCGTTGCTATCATATAAATCCGGCATAGTGGGGTCTGAACCCTCTATAACAGTAATTATAGATTGACGGTATACCTTGAAATGAATCAGAGCACTCAGTATATGATTTTATATAAAAAATTGTATTTGCTTATCATACAGCATATATACAAAATATGAACAGTTCCAAGTAGTGTTTCCTTATTAACAGTATTCCATTTTATCAAGGCTTTAGAGCCAAGCAATTATCAATCTTCTAAGTACATTCAAAAAGTAATATAACGGTTGTGTTATGTAGAATAAGATCAAAAGTAGTCTCATCTGTATCAATAGCTGTGTATCTAGTAGCTGTGTAATACTTGTAGTCATCTTCTTAAAGAAATAGCATAAAAAATAGCTTCTAAAAAAACTTCTTGCTAACATCTTAATAAAACTTAATGCTGAAAAATTAATAAAGTAAATCACCAGAATATTAAGCATATTACCCCTTCTCTGTCATCTCTTCAGCATCTAGAACCACTTGTGGGAAGGTAGCTTCTGCCTCATGTGTCTTCTCAGGAGATTGTTGGGCTTCTGTAAACTATGAGCTTTCAGCTTCTTCCTTTATTGGGGTTGGAGGCAATATGGCTGCCTAATCTGGACTTTCCCTGAATCCCAGGCTCTGATTGGCTAAAGCTTTCGTGCGTCAATGCTTTATCATGTTTTGATTACCTAAGTCACAATATTATTGTTTATAAATTCTTAATTACCTTATCTTGTGGGAATTAACGTCATTTGGAGTGCTTGACATTTTGTTTAGGTCATTTCTGACGCACGTAATTAAAAATGGACGTCAACAGCCATCTTGTCTGTTGGCTGACCCAGACATGGAGACTAAACAATGTCATTCATGACGCATTTCTGATAAAGTGTTCGCTGCTAATTATGTTGGAATGTCTTGGTACTTCCCCAGACATGAGATTGGTCAGGTTGACACTGTAACCAGACCTGTGAGAGCCTTCAGCAATTTAAGGCTTATTGAAACATACAGGGCTTCTAATATACTTATTTAAATATAAAGCTTATTATATAATTCTTCTTAAAACAATTAATCATATAAGAAATAATTGCATATTAAATCTTAATAATATAAAATTATTTTCCATATATTTGTCTTTCCGATGAAGAAATAAATATCTAATTTCATCCGGCAGAGGTCAGCCTTTCATAACAAATAACAAACAGTATTAATAATGTTGATTTCATAAGACCGCCAGGTGGCATCATGGAATGATCTTTAACTAATTGGGAAAACAACTTCTTTGTTTAATATTTATATAACTTGTTCCCAAAACATCATGTGTTATCAGCTTTCTGAGACTAGAGCATGTCAACAATTCTTCCAGAACCATAACAATCTCACGAGAAAGTCTTACTGTCTCATCTTTCACGGGTAGAATACAGCTTACATGTTTCAAAGTAATAGATTCTATTATTTAGGGTTTTACAATAACTATTTCTTTCTTTAGAAGGACTGTATTGATCATTTATATTTAGATTAATAATATCTGTGTGTAATAAGTATGTGCATTTATAATTACTGCAGTAATGTGAGCTTAATTTGCTTTTCTGTCTTCACACAGAAGCCTCTTTAAATATTAAGGCCACGCACTAGCATAAACAAGAATGCTCTGACTTTTTGTAACTAGAATAATCTTATAGGCCTCAGAGCCTGGAATATGTTATGTCACAGAGCAATATAAAGTACTCTAACTTTTCACTTTACAATGAAATTTTGTATAGAACATTAAAGCTTAAACCATACACTTATGACAGCTTTTTCCTGCATAAATAAAACCGCTAGAATTCTGACATCCCCCCTTGCAGGAAAATGATGGCAGATGATTAGCGATCTCCGTAGTTGTTATATTTCTCCGAAAAAAAAAAAAATCTATAATCAAAATTAAAAGTAATGCAATCTTTCATTCTTGCAAAACCTTGCTCATTAAGTAGCGTTGTCAGCTGTGGTACCTGTCTGACAATAGACTCAATAGTAAAATTAATATCTTCTCCAATAAACATATTTTGCTGGTCTAGATATGGCTATAGTCTTTGTATATGACATATGTATGGATTCACCCTTGAATTTGTAGTTTCTATCACTGTGGTAGCTTGTGTAGATATGTAGGAAAATTCTAGGCATGTTTTTCACCCATTAAGACATGTGGTAAAACCTAAAGTTCAAAATGTATAAACAGGAATTATACCGTTCATGTGGCCCCTAGGTTCTTTTGAACACAATACATTCAACATTTTATTGTTAGCTTACAACAGGTTAATTAGTTAGTTGGTTAGTATTATGTATTAATACAGTTAATTACACCTTTCTTATACCACAAGGTTTCTTTCACAAATGGTATGTAGTAAAATAAAGTATGTGTAGTTTACCAGCAGAATCCCATAAAATATCATTTTTCTATTTAAATATAGATATCATATCAAAAATGTAGGCATGGAAAAGTTCTTTAGCAATTCAAATTGCAAGCTAACTAGTTGCAGTAGCTGTTTTCAAATATGTTCTCAATAAAGCATATATATTAACATCTCATTGTTGAAGTTTCTTCTCCACTTTATGTTTCCAATATTATGGAGTAATTCTCTCTCTTGGATTTATCATGATCTTTACCACTGATTTAAAAGTCTCTTGAAACTTATCTTGTAGACTGTCAGCATTCTTGTATGTAAATCTTGCATGTTTACTTCCGCAAAAAGTCAAATTTGATAGATTATTCTGTAGATTAAGTGTGATATACGATTATTTTCTTGTTAAGCACAGTCTCTTCTCATGGCAATATTTAATGCAGTTACATGCTTGATCCTGGATATGTCATGTGTAGATCTTCTCTCTGATTGAAGTAGTTCTCCGCACTAATCATTCATTAGTATTGGAATCAATAGTCATTCAGAATTTTCTTTTCTGGTAACGTCTTTAACAGGTATCATATGTTTCATATAGCTTTCAGTCAAGTGTCTGTAATTCTTGTATACAACATGCAGTTCTCATGATAACATGATAGGATCCCCCCTTGTGCCGCTTTATAGCAATCTAGTATCAGTCCAGTGTTTTACTAGCAGTTAAGTCTGCCACTTTAGCGCATTATTGACAGTTCAGGTTGTTTAGAACATTTCATCTGTAATATCATATAGTCCCGCATTTAACTCTATATTTTCTGAGTGCACTATGGCTAGTCATCTTGCATCTTTACGTCTAGTGTGTAGGACAGTCTTTGCATATCATGTCACTTGAAGGCGTTTCACTCTCTTAGTTTCTTCAGTACTTTTCTTGTATATATACGGATTAGGTATTTAATTGATATTTGAGCTGTTCTTGCTCTTCTCCAAGTCATGTAGCGGGTGCTCCTCTAATTATGGTGCATCTTCCTTTTCCACCATTAGGCAATAACTTGTATGCTAGAACCAGTCATAGGGCAATTTCATTTGTCCCAGGATGCTTTCTTGAAACTTGAAAAGGATGAGTAACAACGGTCATCTACAAGTTGTATTATTAAACGGAACGTTGTATTATTTTCATTATCAGTCGGGTTGCAATTTAGTACAGTTTCATTCACTATGCAGAGCTGTGTGCAGATTTACGATAGTCCCTTGCTGAACATATCTTTTCACCATTTAGGATATTTTCATCTCTCCTGGGATGCAAACAAATGTTAAACTGTCCTTTATTCTGGTGAATTGGATTTTCTCTTTTAATTGTCCATGTATTGCATATTTGAACATTTCTGAAGAATATTTTCCTTAACTTCATGTGAACAGTGCAGTGGCGTAGGGGTTAATGCTCTCGCCTTGCAGTGCTGGGTCTGAGAGGAGTGTGTATGTGCTCTCTGTGTCTGTGTGGGTTTCCTTCCGGACACTCTGGTTTCCAACTCTTCAGATAGTACTGGAATGGTTAGGTTGGGCATCATCTTCAAGCATAAAGGCTGTATGAGCAAATCCAGCAGTCACTCTTGTTCAGGCGCTGGGCATACTGTTGATGCATCAAGTTTAATTTATTTTGAAGTCTTCCTTGTAAGTTGCAAACTTCAGCTTTTGTAGTCATCAAATGTATCAGGTACAGCAAACCCCATTGTATGTTTTTTTTTGCGGATAATTGATATTGTTCTCAGCACCTTTGAGAAAAAATAAAAAGGAAGAGGAGAGAAGGGAAAAACACAAAAAGTAATATGCAACATTCTGGTGAATTTTCAGCATAAAACTAAACTAAACTAACTACTACCTTCCCACTTGTGGTTCAAAAAGAAAAATATTATTGATGCTATATGGTGCTGGGTGCATTCTTACTAGTTTGCTCTAGTGTTCAAACTTATAACAGCAGTTTCCTTCTCTTCTTGCTTAAGTCTTTTCTGAAGTTCATCTTAGTTTGTCTTTTAAAAATCAAAGTAGTATTATCCATTTTCTGTAAATGTTGAGATATGTCTTCTCTTTGAAAAGTGTTCATTTTCTTCTTCTGAAATAAAAAAAACCTTTCATGTTTAAGCTGTGTATTAAATCCATCAATAGCATATCATACATGTCTTCATTGGTTGCTTCATGTGTGTCGTGGCTTTTATCATAGCTTGACATCAGTAAGTCCTTGTCCATGTATAAAAACATTTTCTCTTGTTATCTGTTCATCACTTTAGTTATCTGTTGTCCTCAGTGTTACACTTCTTGAATCGAGTATTCATCTTGAAACTGTTCTTCTTGAACTTCGTCAGTCGATTACCTAAGGCATGGATTTTTCTTCCAGTCTCTTGGTGTACATAACTTCTTTTCTCCTTTATATATTTAAAAGTCTTCATCAATCTAGGCTTCATTCTTCACATTAGGCCTTTAATCATCTTGTACATGTAATGTAGTTTAGTGCAGTCTTCTGTAGTACCCGCTTGATTGCTGTGTGTCATTATTGTGAACAGTTATCTCCTTGTTTCTCCTGTAGTATGGCTTTCTTCCTGTAACTTCTCATAAGTCTTTATTGCATCTGCTTCTGTATCTGTAGCATGGTAGTATATCGCTGCATAGGTAGAAAAATCTATATCTTCCACATCTTCATATACGGAATCAAAAATAGAATATCTATGTATATTTATCAGTCTTTTTCAAAAACTTTACATTGGCTGTCTTCTTCTAAAACTGGGTGATCTTGACATCTTAGTCTTGATATCTTGATATGATGTAACAGTCTCTATTGTAGTTTCAAATGTCCATCAAAACCTTCTTTCACTCATCTTCTTTTCTTGTATTCCTTCAGGCCCACTTTTCTCTTAGTTTTGTCTCGATCTTCTCTCAGCTGGTGCGTCAACCAGTGGTTGGAGTTGTTAAAGAAGTAAAAGTACGGCTTAGTCCTCACACTTCTCTGGTTACTCCAGTTCCAATTATTTCTTCTTCAGCTGTTTTCAGATCAGAGCTTCTTATAACATAGCCTCATCAAATGGCGTGTCTTCATGTTGATGTCTTTGCATAATCTTCTAGCATGTAGCTTTCATCGCTTTATCTTAGCGGGTTTCTTCTGGGTGCCTGCAAGGAATGCTTGTTTGGAGTCTTCTTTGGTTCAGACAAAGGAGATTATCTTGTGAGACTTCCAAGCTTCAATAGCAACATTTTCAATTCTTCTTTAGTGAAACCTTCTTAGTATAATGTAGTCACAAAAATAGTCTCTTGATGCTTCTTAATAGGATCTAGCCTCAAAAATGAGTAGAGATTTCCCCCCTTGAGGCTAGGACTATAAAAATTAAAAATCTTCTTTAACGGTCACTTCTGTATGTTCATCCGTTACATCTCAACATGGCAGCTGCTATATATATGAGTCTTCATCACTCTTTTAGCTTCTCATGATACAAAAAATAATAAAAACAAAAAAACACTTCAATCTTCACTACTTGAATCTTCACTAGTGCATTCTTCTTTTACTTCTTGGCATAATAGCTTATTAATGTCTGTATAAAAAGACTGTAGTAGGCTTTTTTTTTTCTTTCTTTCTTATCTTCAACAAAAAAACTGAGATCAGCAGTCATATAAAAAAAAATCTTTCATTTGTAGTCTTGAGAGAGGAAAAAAAAAATCAAGTATCTCTTTAAGTCTATTTCTGAATGCATGTTGTGTTGCTGCCTGTTTGAGGATTGTCTTGTCTTCTTCTGTGTCGGCATCTGGTAGTGCTAACCACACACTAAAGATTTTTGTTCTCATAAAAAAAAAATTACAAAAATTAAAATAAACATTTCTTCTTACATCTCATTTATGTCTACTGCAACTTGTCTTGTATCTGTTTTTTTCTACATTTAAAGAGCCATACATCTTTAAAACAGGATTTTTCTCTTTTTTTTCAAAAAAGTTATTTATAGGAGCTTTTGCTTTCATCACAAAGTCTGTTCAATTGTCCAGTATAAAAACAATGTTACTTCTCTTGATAGTAGTTCTCTTCATGTATATATAAAAAAAATGTTCTATGTTTGACAAAATCTGCTCTCTCATTTTTCTTTTTTCACTGAGCTTGTCTCAAAAAGTTTTCTGCACTTCTAAGGTAGCCATTTTCATAATGTATAGCTATATACTCTGCTTCAGTATGCTGCTCCAATGTAATCTGCTTCATTTTGTCAGAAAAGTACATGTAGCGCTATTCCTTTTCTCAGGTTCAATAGGCCAAAGTATTTATTTTCTCTTCTAAGTCTTTTCATAGACTATAAACTGAGTGTGCTCATTAGTAATTCTCTTCTATGAGATTTTTAAGCATAAGAATATCTTTCTTCTTTGCTTTAGATTTTTGGATGCTTCATATGCATATCCAACTCTATATTTGAGTATATAAGTACTTTTTTATTCTCTTATCGCGATAGAAAACTATGGTCAATATTTCCACCATAGAAAGTATACTTCAAGATAACAATCAAGATAACCATCAACTGTTGGGCGCCAACTGTTAAAAACCCGAGCGGTTCTTGCCTTTTTCATGATTGCTAACTCAGTAAAGGACCAGCCCTTAAAGCGTTGCTATCATATAAATCCGGCATAGTGGGGTCTGAACCCTCTATAACAGTAATTATAGATTGACGGTATACCTTGAAATGAATCAGAGCACTCAGTATATGATTTTATATAAAAAATTGTATTTGCTTATCATACAGCATATATACAAAATATGAACAGTTCCAAGTAGTGTTTCCTTATTAACAGTATTCCATTTTATCAAGGCTTTAGAGCCAAGCAATTATCAATCTTCTAAGTACATTCAAAAAGTAATATAACGGTTGTGTTATGTAGAATAAGATCAAAAGTAGTCTCATCTGTATCAATAGCTGTGTATCTAGTAGCTGTGTAATACTTGTAGTCATCTTCTTAAAGAAATAGCATAAAAAATAGCTTCTAAAAAAACTTCTTGCTAACATCTTAATAAAACTTAATGCTGAAAAATTAATAAAGTAAATCACCAGAATATTAAGCATATTACCCCTTCTCTGTCATCTCTTCAGCATCTAGAACCACTTGTGGGAAGGTAGCTTCTGCCTCATGTGTCTTCTCAGGAGATTGTTGGGCTTCTGTAAACTATGAGCTTTCAGCTTCTACCTTTATAGGGGTTGGAGGCAATATGGCTGCCTAATCTGGACTTTCCCTGAATCCCAGGCTCTGATTGGCTAAAGCTTTCGTGCGTCAATGCTTTATCATGTTTTGATTACCTAAGTCACAATATTATTGTTTATAAATTCTTAATTACCTTATCTTGTGGGAATTAACGTCATTTGGAGTGCTTGACATTTTGTTTAGGTCATTTCTGACGCACGTAATTAAAAATGGACGTCAACAGCCATCTTGTCTGTTGGCTGACCCAGACATGGAGACTAAACAATGTCATTCATGACGCATTTCTGATAAAGTGTTCGCTGCTAATTATGTTGGAATGTCTTGGTACTTCCCCAGACATGAGATTGGTCAGGTTGACACTGTAACCAGACCTGTGAGAGCCTTCAGCAATTTAAGGCTTATTGAAACATACAGGGCTTCTAATATACTTATTTAAATATAAAGCTTATTATATAATTCTTCTTAAAGAGGAGCTGTTAGGTATAGGGTCTCAGAGAAAATAAACACATATATCAGTAGCTAAAGATTGGCTGTACTTACATTACATATGCATTTCACTGTCCACGTTTGGATTTCACAGAATTTGTATATAGTATATGCAGAGATAGATGCTCCTGACAGCTCATGGCAGGCTCCATGTTTGTGAAGCCAAATGTGTCGTCATGTCCTGCCTGCTTCTGATCACAGATAAGCTCGTTCTTGAACAACACGGTGTGCAGTGAATATTAATGAGCCATGTGGCTAGGAACAATAGCTGACTCCTGCAGTGAAACTCTGCCCCGAGATTTATCAGTGTTTCCGCTGGACTGATTAGAAGCTCCTGTACCGTCTCATTAGCAGCCGAGGGGAGGGCCCCAGAATGCTTTGCAGTTTAGCTGCGGCTTGCGTCTTTATGGGTCTATAACAGACTTTAAGATAAGCACACATCAAAGGTAACTGAAATGTTTATCTTCACTAATGGCTTTTGAGCTTCCTTCTAAACTGTTTAACACAGGAGAATAGAGGTTTAAATTAGCTTCTGCAGCCTGACAGTTACTCTTTAAAACAATTAATCATATAAGAAATAATTGCATATTAAATCTTAATAATATAAAATTATTTTCCATATATTTGTCTTTCCGATGAAGAAATAAATATCTAATTTCATCCGGCAGAGGTCAGCCTTTCATAACAAATAACAAACAGTATTAATAATGTTGATTTCATAAGACCGCCAGGTGGCATCATGGAATGATCTTTAACTAATTGGGAAAACAACTTCTTTGTTTAATATTTATATAACTTGTTCCCAAAACATCATGTGTTATCAGCTTTCTGAGACTAGAGCATGTCAACAATTCTTCCAGAACCATAACAATCTCACGAGAAAGTCTTACTGTCTCATCTTTCACGGGTAGAATACAGCTTACATGTTTCAAAGTAATAGATTCTATTATTTAGGGTTTTACAATAACTATTTCTTTCTTTAGAAGGACTGTATTGATCATTTATATTTAGATTAATAATATCTGTGTGTAATAAGTATGTGCATTTATAATTACTGCAGTAATGTGAGTTTAATTTGCTTTTCTGTCTTCACACAGAAGCCTCTTTAAATATTAAGGCCACGCACTAGCATAAACAAGAATGCTCTGACTTTTTGTAACTAGAATAATCTTATAGGCCTCACAGCCTGGAATATGTTATGTCACAGAGCAATATAAAGTACTCTAACTTTTCACTTTACAATGAAATTTTGTATAGAACATTAAAGCTTAAACCATACACTTATGACAGCTTTTTCCTGCATAAATAAAACCGCTAGAATTCTGACACTGGTACCTCTGTTTCTGATACGTATATGACCTTTGGCTATCCCCGACTTCTCGATTTCTATATATCTGCTAGTATCTAGTGCCCAGGCATTACAATTATTAAAGCGGACCCAAACCAAACATTTTTTTAATTCAAAATATTTAGTTGCATCACTCTGACACATACAAAGATAAATAAACACTCCTTCAAGTCTATGAGCATTTCAGTGCATGCTTTTCACATTTTTCTTTTCATAAGTAGGGTTATACAGGTGGCAGACATTACTTCTGAGCTTAGTAGGAGGATTTAGATGATGGGTGTGTTTGTCATCAGCTACCCTCCCTCACAGGGGCGCCGTCTATGTGAAATCTCACACAAGCTGAGGTCACCTCCTCTGTGACATCACCAGTAGCAGCATGTGTTTTGTTTTAGTTTTTTATCTTCTCCACTAAATTCCCAGCAATATGAAAGGAAGGGAGGGGTTCCTCCAATAAATGTAAAATATTTTATACTTGTCATCATGCAGCTGAAAAAAGACTACTATTTATCATTATAATTTAGAAAATAGATTTTATTTCTGAAATCTTGTATTTTTAATTTGGGTCCACTTTAAGGAGTTGAGCTATTTTGCTTATGTTATTTGTGAGGTTGAGGTGCTATAGTAGAAAGTCAGGTACAATTGCTTGGAAATCAATGAATATGCATAATCACTGCTGCAGCTAAGGTATCCTATTCCACAAATAGAATGGTCAAATAATGGCATAAAGCCAAAACCGGTCTGGACTAGAGAGTGGGCATCTCAAAAAGTTTTCACCTACTGCTATGCTGGTACTTATAGTGCCTCAAGGCCCTTTGATTTATTCTGGGTCCCTGTTGCACAGGACCCACAATGTGAGTGTTGTTTTTATGGTTTTATGATTTGTTTTACTCAATAATTAGCTTGTACTTGGATTTGGCGACCTGGGGTACAGGGCCGAAAGTTTACTGAACTGTGGAGTGGCCATGCTAGCCAAGTGCACAGGATGGCATTCACTGAGAAATATTTCTAGTTGCCAAATACTCAGCGGTTATTTTGGAGGCAAGTGGACTACAGTATACAGCCCTGGAGACTGGAGTCAATATAGTGCGGAGCGGACCCTCCACAGAATCTGATGGAGTGGGTTGGTGACAAGACCAAGTGCAAGTTGCTCTCAACTAGTGTTGGGCGAACAGTGTTCGCCACTGTTCGGGTTCTGCAGAACATCACCCTGTTCGGGTGATGTTCGAGTTCGGCCGAACACCTGATGGTGTTCGGCCAAACCGTTCGGGTTCGCCCGAACTACTAAATGCCCGGCCGAACAGGGCCGAACAGGGCCCCTGTTCGGCCGAACAGGGCCCTGTTCGGCTGAATACCGCCCCCCTATGGGGTCGCAGGCATAAGGGGGGAGCATGCCCCGATTGCGGGGGGGGGGGGTCGGAAATTCCCCCCACCCCCTCCGCTAGCGCTCCCCCCTCTGCCCGCTCCCCCATAAAAAAGTTGGCGTAAAGTTAAATATTACCGGTGGTGGCTGCTGCAGTGGCTGGCTGGCAGTGGTGTGAATGAGGAGGAGGAGTCCGAGTATGACGCGTTGAGGCCGGGCAGCGGGCGGTTCAGCGGTAGTACCCTTGTGGTACTTCCGCCCTTTCTCTGACCTCACGTCCTCTACGTGATGACGCATACGAGGGTACGCGTCATCACGTAGAGGACGTGAGGTCAGAGAAAGGGCGGAAGTACCACAAGGGTACTACCGCTGAACCGCCCGCTGCCCGGCCTCAACGCGTCATACTCGGACTCCTTCTCCTAGTCCGCACTCACACCATTGCCAGCCAGCCACTGCAGCAGCCACCACCGGTAATATTTAACTTTACGCCAACTTTTTTATGGGGAAGCGGGCAGAGGGGGGAGCGCTAGCGGAGGGGGTGGGGGGAATTTCCGACCCCCCCTCCCCCCGCGATCGGGGCATGCTCCATCCCTTATGCCTGCGACCCCATAGGGGGGCCATATTGCGGCATGTTCGGGTCCCCATTGACTTGCATTGAGTTCGGGGTTCGGGCCGAACATGCCGAACATCTGGCCCATGTTCGGCCTGTTCGGCCCGAACCCGAACATCCAGGTGTTCGCCCATCACTACTCTCAACCTTATGGGACATGTGAGCGACTGTATTTAGGCTGGCCAGCAAATAACGCTATTTGCAATATAAAGCAAATTGACGAAAGACATTATCTATTGCATTTTCCTTTGCAAACAACACACACACATTCAGTAAAAGCTTTTACAACAAAATGCCAGCTGGAAATACTGTATATTACAACTTTTTGGTACCATGAAGAGACTTTAAATTGTTTGCTGTAAGCTGTAATGCCGAATGCATTGCACTTAACATCCATGGGACTTTGGACATTGTTTACGGCCATCATTTTAAAGGAAATCTGAAGTGAAAATAAACTAAGCTAAAGCTAAACTACAGCTAAGAAATAAAACATTAGTAGCACAGATATGAGTCTCATGTTGTTTCCAGTACAGTAAGAGTTAAGAAACTTCACTTGTTATATATGCAAAAGAGCTTCTCTGAGCTCCCCCACTAATTTAGTCTGCCACAGTGCTATTTTGTGAAGCGCTTATACATCAAAGAAAGACAACATCAGATAAGATTTTACTGCAGGGAAGTTCAAAGGGTCATTAGCTCTAGGGCTGCTCAAATCCGAATCTGGGAGAAACTCGGATAGTTGCTATCTGGATGTATCCCAGTAAACCTGTGCGGGGTAAAAGGGGGGGGATGTCAAGCTTACCTGTCTGACGTCTTCTTCGTCCGTCCCTGGCGCCTCCCACGATGCGGTCCACGCGCATCATGTGACTACAAACACTTCCTCTTTCAACCCGGAAGGAGGAAGTGTTTGTAGTCACGTGACGCGCGGAGCGCATCGTGGGAGGCGCAGGGGACGGACGAAGAAGACGTCAGACAGGTAAGCTTGAACGCACAGGTTTACTGGGAGATATCCGGATAGCAACTATACGGGTTTCTCCCAGATTCGGATTTGAGCAGCCCTAATTAGCTCTGCTCTGCTTCATAGTTTAAAATGCAGAGTGTAGCTTGTGAACTGCAAATATTAGAGAAAGATACATAATAAATAAAAAGGCTATATAACAAAATAAAAATATGAGACTCTTTTCTTCGCTACTAATGTTCTATTATTTATCCGTACTACACATACAATTCATTATATCAAGTTTTTTTTTTTTTTACACTTCAGTGTCACTTCAAGGCATATTTAGGGCAAGTGCTCATATGTTGAGATACCTTTTTCATTTCAACCATAGGATCTTCTTCAATAACTATCTGCAACAAGGGTGCTCTGCTCCTGCAGTGTCCTCCACTGCGTAATGCTATGTCACTGTCATTTAATGGCTTACGATCCACAAGTTATAACCAGCAATGAGGCTGGAGTATAGCCATGGTTACTATTGGACACTGCACCAAGCAGAGAACACACTTGCCCTCTTCCAATTAACCTTTTTCTCACAAGTTCCTTCCAGGAGATAATTTTCATCTTAAAGAATAACATTTAAGGATTACATGGCGTTTCGGCACCGCTCAGTTTGAGAGAGACGAATTACGTCTTGCTGCTGCTAAACACTGTGGTGGTGTCAAATATTATTCCCCCGCCGAATTGTCTCAACTCAGAGGGAGATGTAATTTGGGATCTGGTGGCTGCCAGAGCCCCGAATTACCGCTACGCAGGGAGCGCAGCATAGCATTGCTGCTATGATGACGCCCAGCTTCGGCGCAGGGTGCTAAGCGCCACGCGGCGATATAACCTGCTTCGACATTTAAGCACTTAGCAATTGAAGAAGTAGGTAAAAAAAGTAATATGAATCTTATTTTCAGTATTTGCTAGGCGTGAGCAGTTTTTTTTTTTTGGTAAGGTTTGAAAATATCTCCTTGCAGAAAACTCAGAAGAAAAGGTAATAGGATATGGACAACAGGCGGATAGCACCTAAACCCAGAATACAAAGCAACTGCAATGAGACACAATAACTAATCCAAATTCCGCGTACGTACGTACCTGTCGCCAGTGAGTCGGGTGCAGGGCAAGCTGAATGACGGCTCTCCCTGATACCGCAAAACTCCCCGGTGGCATTAAATACTATTCCCCCTCCGAGTTGTAGCAACTCGGAGGGGGAATGTAATTCAGGGTTCGGCAACTGGCGGAGCGCCGAATTACCTTTACGCACCCTGCGCAGCATTATATTGCTGATAAGGGGTGCCTAGTTTTGGCGCTCGGCGCTGAGCGCCCTGCGCTGAAACAGACTGCTTCACAAATTCCCCCCAGAGCGCACTATCTAGCTAGGGGACCAGCTAAAGGACAAGAGTAGTTGCAGGACCAGAGCGGCAGTGGAACCAGCAGAGGGAGATGTGTGGAGGCAAGCTTTGGGACCAGAGCTGTGCCAGAACTGGAAATAGGTGAAAAAAGGCTTCCTTGGTTATAAATAAAGTCAATCTTTTTATGAGCGGAGTAAAAATGGAAGGCTGGGTTTACACTTGAATTGTTCAATTTTGACTATACATATGTTTCACTTGCAATGTAAGACCATTTTTGCTGCAAAACAGTTGTTTATTAAGGTGGGTTTTTTGCTTTACTTGCGATCATCATGAGGAAGCCTAGAGCAAGACGGGGAGCAAGTGTCTGGCCAACAAAAAAAAAGTTTGTTATGTTTTACTCAGTAAGATGACTATCTGCTTGGGGGATGGACTGGTTACAGTGATTCATCATCTTAGAATGATAGAAAGACACCATGGCTTTGAACATGGACTGAAGATGCTTTTATGGGCCTACAGGACTCATTTGGATGCTCTAATGCTCTATGACAGTGATGGCTAAACTTGACACTCCAGCTGTGGTGGAACTACAAGTCCCATGAGGCATTGCAATACTCTGACAGCTCTAAGCATAAATCAGGGAGTCAGAGGCATGATGGGATTTGTAGTTTTGTCACAGCTGGAGTGCCAAGGTTAGCCATCACTGCTCTATGATGACAAATCATCGTCCATACCTGAATGACAATATAGTGATATAGAGCTATAGTTTGGAAACCAGGACTTCAGAACAAGCAGTGTTAGTAGTGTGGAGAAGTGTTATGCAGTCATGAACAACAAGGATCAGCAGTTACTATGCACACACAGATGATTCAGTCACAAAAGACTTACGATCATTCATTTATTAGAAAATTACACATATTCGATAAGGCAACAGACAAATGAAATGAAAACAGTCTCATGCAAGACAAATGCATGCCGTAACCCATAATGTACAATATAACAGTGTATTTAATTTAAGATCTTTCAAAGACTGGCAGTACAAACGTTTCATTCCTTTACCAGGCCAACGTCAGATATTACACAAAACATTCTGTTAAAAGCCTGATTGTACACAAACGGACCAAAATGTCATAAATATATTTTGTTTATTTCAATATACGGTAAATATATTTTAAATACAGGTTTCTAAATCTGTCCCAATATGAGCTGCCTATAAATTCCCGCACATCAGCATATGCCTTAAGGCCTGTACACTCTATGTGCTTTTTCCGATGATTTTTCAGACATTTCTGTGATCTAGTGACATGAGTACAGGGAGGGGGGGCAGGAGTGGTGTTATATCGATGGCCAATTGCACTACATGGAGCAGCACAACGCTTGCTCGGAACGGTATTTGCCAAGCAGGGTAGTAATGGATTGCTAGCTATCCAATCGAATTCCAGTTGGATAGGCATGAATTGGCTTGGCCCGTGTATGGCCAGCTTTTGAGTGCATCAGGACAGGGAACACAGCAGTATGTGACTAACATGTCTCCAGGCATCTGATCATATTACTGGGATTGACAGAATATTTTGGAAGGTAAGATATTTCACGCATACTGTATGACATATGTGCATTTATATGTTATTTCCTGCATTTAAATAAAAGTTGTTTAATGTCATTAAATTGGACCTGAACTCAGAACTTCCTCTCTGCTCTAAAAGATCTGCAACAGCATAATAACCTTAAGGCCTCTTTCACAGTAGGATGTTGCGGTTTGATGCAACGTCAAAGTCGCAACGCAAATTACAACGCAACGCCCCCAAAAAGCCGCAATGCAACTTAATGGCCCGTTATCATCGCATACAGTAGGGCCTATAGGCAATGATAAGTATGCCTCCAAGTCATTACTGAGCATGTGCAAACAGTCCAACGCAGCTAATCACGCTTATAACGCACAGCATGCAGCACTTTCTAATAACGCTGATTGTCGCACAGTATTGCTGTGCGTTAGTCTGCGTTGAAACATTTTCTAACGTGCGACTTTAACGTTGCACTGGGACAGAGGCCTTAAAGAAAAACATTCCTTTGTTACAGTTGATACAAATCCTGCAATAAATCTGCAGTGTGCCTACTTCCTGCTTTCATGGAAGCAGACATTGTTAACATCTCACGTTTACATTGATTAGCTGCTTGGCTGTGGCTGTCAGCTGACACAGCTAAGGGATCAAATTAAAACTTGTGATTAGTCACAGATGAGGGGGAATTAGATAGGCTAAACTCTCTAAATACATACAGGGTGCATTTCTATATGTTTTCTTTTGTCCTTGCAATAGTTTAGGTCCTGTTTAAGGGACCTGTTTATTTTTCTTTTGTTTTTAAAAAGAATAGACACTTTCAATAAAAAATACTCTGTTCAAGCAAGTGAAAGCAGTTTATCTGTCATACTTGCTGTAGTTATAAATTGTAAATTATGTCTCATGAATTAAGACCAATTGAGCAAATTATTTCCACCGCCTTCGCCATTATCTGTAACAGTAAAGAAAACAGAGAGCCCATAGGAGGCTGCAAATTAATAGCAGCATTGCCACAGATGGCCACTAGAGGGCACTCATCTTCACATTCCCATAGGAATGAATGTATGGCACTACCTTCAATGTAGTATGTTGGAAATGGTAAAATAACACAAAATATAAATAGAATAACAACATGTATTATTATTATTATTAAAGCCCCAACCAGCTCTGTTTCGCGGAGTTGCTTTATAAAGTCTTATGACGCAGCTTAGCGCACTGCAATGATAATCCTATGGGCCGGGCCGTTCACAGTGCGACGTTAAAGTCATGTTGAAAAATGTTGCGTTGTGGTAACTCACTGCTTGCAGTGCATTACTTCTAAACGCAGACATGTTGCGTCTTTAACGTCGCAATAAAACACAACGTCCCACTGTGAATGTGACCTCAAGAGAACATTATTTGACATTTTTAGAAAAAAAACATCGTTTTTTTTTTGCAAAATAATCCTCTACAACTGCTGCCTGCTCACATCCAGTCAGTCTGAGAGACTTCATAACATTAGAATGAAGGGGGAGAGTAATTGCTTCATCAACGGCAGCCATGTATCCCTGCTGACTGACAGCCAATCATGACAAAGTGCAATGAAGTGGACGGTGAGAAGACAGCTAGAGATTGCAGAGGAACTGCTACAACACATTTATATTTTTTGTTTTGTTAAACGAATTAACATGCTTTTATATTTTTTATGTATAATTAATTAAATAATAATGTAAAATAACGTGCTTTAAATGGCTTATAAAATCTGTGGATGCGATAAGGCTCTAAATTGTAACATTGAAAAATGTGTGCTCATCAGTCAACAAGCATCTTTGTGCCTCACTAATAAGTAGGTATTAGTACTTTTTCCTCAGTGCGATTTAGTAATGTTCAGAGATCATACAACATTCAAATCAGGTTAGGCCGACCACTTTCCTACTCCTAATGTCTTGCATGTACCTGAATAAAAGTAATACTGATTTATTGCAACCAGTGCCAGATCTGCTGTTGTTCTACTCTGGGGACATTCAAATCATGATTCTCAGCCAATCAAGGTAAAAGAGACCTTAAAGTATATCCAAAGTGACGTGACATGATGATATAGACATGTGTATGTACAGTGCCAAGTATACAAATAACTAGGCTGCGTTCCTTTTCTTTTTTTCTGCCTGAATCCTCACTGATAAGGAATTCCTGCCATAAAACTATTTCCTGGAAGAAAACAGCTTCTGAGTGCAGGGGATAGATAAAAATGGTCAATAGTTCATAGATTAAACCATGTCAGGCTGTGTGAAAGGCTGCATCATTCATATAAGACAATACAACATTAAAGGGAACTTAAACTGAGAGGGATATGGATGTTTCCTTTTAAACAATACCAGTTGCCTGGCAGTAGTGGTTGAATCACACACCTGAAACAAGCATGCAGCTAATCCAGTCTGACTTCAGTCAGAGCACCTGATCTGCATGCTTGTTGAGGGGCTGTGGCTAAAAGTATTAGAGACACAGGATCAGCAGGAGAGCCAGGCAACTGGTATTATTTTAAAAGGAAAAATCCATATCCTTCTCAGTTTAGGTTCCCTTTAAACCTACTTTTATAGCTTTTAAACATAAAATAAAACTGGGATTCTAAAAAAAAAAGAAACAAAAAGAAAAGGCCATTTTAAGGAGTAGGAGATTAGATACAATTGTTTATCTCATCATTCTATTACCACCTTGGATGTCCTTTAAGAATAGATATTGCCTATCCCTGGATACACATAAACATATGCAAAAATGCAATTACATGAACTTTGTTTAAACACAAAGAGTGAATAATAAATTAATCTAAATCAGGGCTTATTTCTTCTAGGTGCTGAAGCCGTTTCAGATTTGGCCACAGTGCACGTGATGCAGAGAAGCCGCACCCCGAATCGTTTAGCCGCGCCATGCGGGGCTATAAGGATTAAGGTGAGTGCTGTGGGAAGCTGCAGAATGCTGTTCAGAATCGCACTGCAGCAATAGCAGGAATAGGCAGATTCTCTATCAGCCCAGTGGGAACCGGCCCTTCGTCTACAAACATGCCTACACATTGTGAAGCTTAAATGTAACCAGTGCAATACAGCAAGGAGTTCCTTCTCCAGCATTGTTCTATAAATAGAAACGAACTAGTGAGCTTGCTGCTCTAATGGTGCCCATATACACGATACAATAAAAACGTTTGATTTTCCCGTTTATTCGATCTAAATGATCGAATCGCATGACAGTTGAAATATTATTTTTTTTTTTATCAAGAAATTCGACCGATTATCCTGTTTTTTTTTTTAGAAAAATCTGATCGGACATGCTGGAAAAATCTTTATATTCGATGTAACGGAATAATCGAACTAAATTATCTAATAAAAAAAAAAATGAAAAATTGTACCATGTATGGGCACCTTAATTAAGGACCAGGGCTGTTTTGAATGATCTGTGCTGCGTGGGCTCTCCCACCCGCAGCACAGATCAGGATTGAAGCAGGGCAATCAGACTTCCCCCCTTTTTTCCCCACTAGGGGGATGTCCTCTTGGGGGGGGGGGGTCTGATCGCCGCCGCTCCGTGTGGCCGAGCGGGGGGGAGGGCTCCTCAAAGCCCCCCTCCGCAGTGCGATTCCTCCCTCCCCTTCGCTCCATGGGTGGCAAAGGTCGGCGATGCGTCCTGCGTCGCCTCTGATAGGCTTCAGCCTATCACACAGCGGCGATCCCCAGCCAATCAGAGCCCGGGGATTGCCGATCTCCTTTACGGATTTCTTCCCTACGTGTTTACAATTAGCCTGTCAGCCGTGATCGGAGGCTCGCAGGCTGTTCACGGAGACACCCTCCATGAACTGACATGGAACTTCGAGCGGCCGTTTCCATGTAAAACCACAAACGACCAGCTGCCGCCTATCGGCGTTAGCTGGTCGTTAAGTGGTTAAGATGATTTAATATAGGTGACTTTACCTTAGCTCACCAAAATGTGTGTTTGCAGCAAAGCCTCAGTCATGTTACAAGGGGGGTGGGGTGGAAGGGGTTAGCACTCGGGCCCATGGTTTTATAGCTTCATTGCTGGCTTCTTACTATGTTACTAGCTTAATTTACTGTTTTGTCTGAAAAAAGAACTCCTTTTGCTGCTCATAGCAACCAATCAGATTCTTCTTACTACAACAAACAAACACTATGGCAAACTAAAGTCCATAAATGATTAGCATTTCAAGAGTGCCATATTGATAATTGCTAAAACTAATACAAAAATAATAATTTACGCAATAAATGTAAAATGTATAGTATTTAGGCACAGGGGTTATAATTTGGATAAGAGTATAATATCCTCCACAACTCCCGAAGGCCAAGTAGCTGACGGCAGTGGTGTTCATTCTTCTTCACATTCTGTGAAAAAAATAACAAATATATTTTTTGCTTCTAAAGTGCAAACTGGGATTGCAACTGCACAAATCTAAGTTTGGGTTGCCGTTATGCGACAATTTTAAAGATTATTTTGACTATTTTCTTAATTGCTAATAGAAAAAGCTCCTATTTTCACTAAAGAAAATAAAACAAATATAAGGTAATTTTATCAAAATAATGAATCAAAAATGATTTAAAAAAATGATTTTTTTTATTGCTTTGCCAGCTGTTATGCTGTGCAGTATTATAAAACCTGGGCCTGTATGCAATTTATGTGAATATATATGCAATTCACTTCTCTTGAGTTTTCTCCTGGGTTATATTTTCACTCCCTTTCACAAAAGGCTTTTAAAGAGAACCCCCGGTGGGATTTAAGAATGTTAGTAGGGCACAGAGGCTGGTTGTGCATACTATCACCAGCTTCTGTTGCTGTACAGCGCTCCCCCAGGCCCCCCCTGCGCTCTGCTGTCCCCCGTAATAAAAACCGCCGTGCTAGTGACATGCAGGTAGTCGCTAGCACGCTGTTTACCTATGTGCTGCCATTCAGTGCCACTCCCCCGCCTCCTCTATATCGCCGCTCCCCACCTGCATCCCTTCCCTCCCACTGATTGGAGGGAAGGGACGCAGGTGGGGAACGGCAATATAGAGGAGGTGGGGGAGCGGCACTGAGCCTCTGTGCTCCAGCTTCTGTGCCTTACTAACATTCTTAAATCCCACCTCGGGTTCTCTTTAAACCACCAGAAAGCAAGAATATACTCAAAATAATTTTGATGGTTTCTTCTTCACCAACCTTTGGGTACTGTTTCAATTGTAAAATGCTTAAAAGTTATTTATAGAGAATATGAAAATTATTTCCTAGGAGATAACTCAGGAGAAAATGTTGATTGTATATAGACCCTAGAGTTTAAGCAATATACACAGGTACAAACCAGGAAGATGCACTTGGCAGATCATACATTTTTAAAATACAGTTAAAGAGACTCTTTAACATCAAAAAGATCCCCTGGGGGGTACTCACCTCGGGTGGGGGAAGCCTCAGGATCCTAATGAGGCTTCCCACGCCGTCCTCTGTCCCACGGGGTCTCGCTGCAGCCCTCTGAACAGCCGGCGACAGACCCGACTGTAATTTCAATATTTACCTTTGCTGGCTCCAGCGGGGGCGCTGTGGTTGCTTTCGGCTCGGAACTAGAGGGAAATACCCGATCACAGGTATTTGCAGGTGAGTTGCAAACAGCGCTTCCTGGCTGCTCGCTCTGCATCTGAGGGGGGAGCACGGAGGGTGCCCGGGAGAGGGAGGGAGAGGTCGGGCTGCCCTCCCCGCGGCTCCGGCTCCCCCCTCCACTATAGGGGACAGCTAGCTATCTAACCTATCCTGGGGGCACCTACCTAATCTAACCTACGCTGGGGGCAGCTACCTAATCTAACCTACGCTGGGGGGCTCCTACCTAATCTAACCTATACTGGGGGGCAGCTACCTATCTAACCTATACTGGGGGGCACCTACCTAATCTAACCTATACTGGGGGCACCTACCTAATCTAACCTACGCTGGGGGGCACCTACCTAATCTAACATACACTGGGGGGCACCTACCTAATCTAACCTATACTGGGGGGCACCTACCTAATCTAACCTACGCTGGGGGGCACCTACCTAATCTAACATACACTGGGGGGCACCTACCTAATCTAACATACACTGGGGGGCACCTACCTAATCTAACCTATACTGGGGGGCACCTACCTAATCTAACCTACACTGGGGGGCAGTTACCTATCTAACCTTCACTGGGGGGCAGCTACCTATCTAACCTACACTGGGGGGCAGCTACCTATCTAACCTACACTGGGGGGCAGCTACCTATCTAACCTACACTGGGGGGCAGCTACCTATCTAACCTACACTGGGGGGCAACTACCTATCTAATCTATACTGGGGGGGCACCTACCTAATCTAACCTACGCTGGGGGGGGGGCACCTACCTAATCTAACCTACGCTGGGGGGCAGCTACCTATCTAACCTACACTGGGAGGCAGCTACCTAATCTAACCTACACTGGGGGGCAGCTACCTATCTAACCTATACTGGGGGCACTTATTTAACCTGTATTGGGGGCACCTACCTAGCTAGCCTATACAGGTGGCCACTATACTGGCTACCTATATTGCAGGCACCTACCTAAATAACCTGTACTGGGGCACCTACCTATCTAACTTATACTGGGGGCGCCTGCCTATCTAACCTATACTGGGGGCAACTATACTGGCTACCTATACTGGAGGCACCTACCTGGCTAACCTATAGCGGGGGCAACTATACTGGCTCACCTATGCCTGGCTACCTATACTGGGGTACCTATTCTTGGCTACCTATACTGGGGGGGACCTATACTAAGTGCAACTAGACCTGGCTAACCTATACTGCGGGCACCCATACCTTGCTCGCGGGGGGGGGCGCAATTTTTACAACCTCGCCCTGGGTGCATTTTAGCCTAGAAACTGCACTGGTGCAGCCCAATGCAGCAAATGGATCCTATAAAAAAGCTAGGGTCTGCTTCCACTTGCACTTTAAAATGGATCAGTTTACGGTAATTCAAAATCTCGACCTGCAGCGTTTTACCAGAAAAACGGATGATTTTCCCATAGAAACCTATGGTGGAAACGCATTCGCTCCAGATGCAAACCAGGTGAGAAATCGGAGTGGACACTGAACTATCCACTCTGCTCTGAACCAAATGGACCCATTGCAAGTGGGAACCAAGCCTTAATCTATTTTTATACCCTGTGCAATGAGCTTTTGTGCATTCTTATATGTTTATTAGAAACTCATTGCATGCAATTTCATGTCTTGAGGGCAAAGTTTAGCTGCATTGCCACAGATGATGCCCAGAAGGGTTATCAGTAGATCTGTAATACTGCTAGGTGAGCTTAAAGAGTAACTGTCAGGCTGCAAAAGCTAATTTAAACCTCTATTCTCCTGTGTTAAACAGTTTAGAAGGAAGCCAAAGAGGCAATACTGAAGTTAAAAATCTCTCTTACTTTTGATGTGTGCTGACAGCAAGGCTCTGTATTCCTAAGCTCTTAAAAGGACGAGAGGCCGCATAACATACTGCAAAGCATTCTGGGGCCCTCCCCTCGGCTGCTAGTGAGAAGTTACAGGCTCAAGTTACAACAGCATGTAATGCTGGGCTGCTCACAGCACTGATAAATCTTCGGGCAGAGTACACTGCAGGAGTCCGCTATTGTTCCTAGCCACATGGCTAATTAATATTCACTGCACAGTAGTGTTATTCATTACGAGCTTTTTTTGTGAGTGGACTCATCAGGAAGCAGAGAGGATATGACATCACAATTGGCTTCATAGGAGACAGACAAACATGGAACCTGCCATGGGTTGTCAGGAGCACCATTCTCTGCAAATACTATATAAAGATTCTGTGAAGTACAAATGTGGACAATGAAATGCATATGTAATGTAAGTACAGCCAATATTTAGCTACTGATATATGTGTTTATTTTCTCTGAGACCTTATACCTAACAGCTCCTCTTTAAGGAAACATTTTTGCAGGTGGCCTGTGCTGGCTTTTCCCATGGTAGTGTAATCTTGCATTTAAGGTAGCCTTCCACCCTGCAAGCATCCTGCAAACTTCTTATCCAGAGAGGCAGCCACATACAGTGCATCCAGAAAGTATTCACAGACCATCACTTTTTCCACATCTTGTTATGTTACCGCCTTTTTCCAAAATTGATTAAATTCATTTTTTCCTCAGAATTTTACACACAACACCCCATAATGACATCAAGAAAAATAAGTTTGAGGTTTTGGGCAAATTTATTAAAAAATAGCAATTGAGAAAGCACATGTACATAAGTATTTACAGCCTTTGCCATGAAGCTCAAAATTGAGCTCAGATGTACCATTTCCCCTGATCATCCTTGAGATGTTCCTGCAGCTAACTGGAGTCCACCTGTGGTAAAGTTAGTTGTTTGGACATGATTTGGAAAGGCACACACCCTTCTATATAAGGTCCCACAATTGACAGTTCATGTCAAAGCACAAACAAAGCAAGTCAAAGGAATTGTCTGTAGACCTCCGAGACAGGATTGTCTTGAGGCACAAATCTGGGGAAGGTTACAGAAAATTTTCTGCTGCTTTGAAGGTCCCAATAATCACAGTGGCCTCTATAATCTGTAAGTGGGAGAAGTTCAGAACCACCAGGACTCTTCCTAGAGCTGGCTGGCTAACTAAACTGAGCGATTGGGGGAGAAAGGCTTAAAGTGAACCAGAGATGAAGCACCTTCATGTATTTTACCATATATATCAGTGGAGACATTAGAGAAAACACCTACCCTGCTCTCTGTTTCATTCTTCACTGCTCAGCCTGCTTCTTGTCAGCCTTAATAAAATCCCTGACTGAGCATTAATTCTGGCTTTGCTCAGGAATCATTATAGCTGAGTCATTATAGCAGAGCCAGAAGGGGGCAGGCTTGGGCTTGAAAATACATCAGAGAAGACTCAGGATTTCAGGCTATCAGGGCTGATAAGAAGCAGGCTGAGTAGTGAAGAATGAAACAGAGAGCAGGGCAGGTGTTTTCTAATGTTCCCACTGATATATATGGTAAACTACATGAGGGTACTTCTTCTCTGATTCACTTTAAGTCATGGAGGTGACCAAGAACCCAATGAAAAAGAGGAACACCGAGAGCCCAATATAGTCTAGTAAGTACCGGTATAAAAAGAAATTGATGAAAGAGTAGAAGCAATAATACTCACAAGACAGGGTCACCTCATGGGCAAACACTGTAAATGCAGGTAGGGAGATTAAACCTGACCCCGCTCAGGATAAATAAGGGGATAGCACCCCTCCACCAAGGGTGGACTTGTACAATATAACGTATAACAGAGGTGCCAACACAATAAAATTAGCTAAAAAGTTTAAAAGTAGAGAAGGTAGTGGAGGAATTACTTCTTCCAAGCAGACACAAGAAAAAGCTGATGTTATATCAACAAAGAATTTTATTACATACTCCGGGGGTCCGAAGAACCCACAGGTCACTCTGTCAGAGCTCCAGAGGTCCTATGTGGAGAAAAGAGAACCTTCCAGAAGGACAACCATCTCTGCAGCAATCCAACAATCAGGCCTGTATGGTAGAGTGGTGGGACAGAAGCCACTCCTTAGTAAAAGGCATATGGCAGTCTTCTTGGAGCTTTCCAAAAATAACTCTCAGACCATGAGAAACAAAAATGATCTGGTCTGATGAGACAAAAATTGAACCAGGGGCGGACTGACCATTAGGGCACTCGGGCAGGGACCGAGGGCCCGTGGTCAGGGGGGGCCCGCCACCCGCCAGAGAACCCTGAGCAGCCAGGAGGGGAGACAGCCAGTGAAGGAGGGCGATGGGCATAGCAGCGGAGAAGGGGGAAAGTTCCCGCCCCCTTCTCTCACCTTGGGGCCCCCCTTCCTGGCTCTCCCCTCCGTAATCTGTAATGTGTCGGACAGCTGGAAGCGGCTGACAGCGGGCGGAGACGCTGTTCAGCCACCGGAGGGATCGCTGATCTGTGTGCAGCTAGTGTGGGCTTGAGAAGCCCAGACTAGCTGCACACAGATCAGCGATCCCTCTTGTGGCTGAACAGCGGTAAGTCTCCGCCTGCTGTCAGCCGCTTCCAGCTGTCCGACACATTACAGATTACGAGGTGAGAGAAGGGGGGGAGGAAACTTCCCCCCTTCTCCGCTGCTATGCCCATCACCCTCCTTCACTGGCTGTCTCCCCTCCTGGAGACACCTACAAGCCTGGCTGCATATACTGGGGGCACTTACAGACCTGGCTATACTGGGGAGACCTATACACCTGGCTGCATATACTGGGGAGACCTATACATCTGGCTGCATATACTGGGGGCACCTATACACCTGGCTGCATATACTGGGGGCACATATACACCTGACTACATATACTGGGGGCACTTATAGACCTAGCTACATATACTGGGGGCACCTATAAACCTGGCTATACTGGGGACACCTATACACCTGGCTGCATATACTGGGGAGACCTATACACCTGGCTATACTGGGGAGACCTATACACCTGGCTATACTGGGGAGACCTATACATCTGACTGCATATACTGGGGGCACCTATACACCTGGCTGCATATACTGGGGGCACCTATACACCTGGCTATACTGGGGACACCTATACACCTGGCTACATATACTGGGGACACCTAAAGACCTGGCTATCTATACAGGAGACACCTATAGACCTGGCTATCTGTACTGGGGACACCTATAGGCCTGGCTACCTATTCTGGAGACACCTGTAGACCTGGCTACCTATACTGGGGACAGCTATAGACCTGGCTATTTTAAATGGGGACATCTATAGACCTGGTTATCTATTCTGGGGACACCTGTAGATTAGGCTACTTATACTGGGGACACCTATAGACCTGGATACCTGCACTGGGAAAACCTATAGACCTGGATACTTCCACTGGGGATACCCTTTGACCTGGTTACCTATTTAGGGGGCACCTATTTTGGGGGAACTGCTGCCAGATTAACTATTTTTGGGGAACTGCTGTTGCCAGATTAAGTGTATTTTGAGAAACAGCTGCCAGATTATGTGTATTTTTGGGGAACCGCTGCCAGATTGTGTATAATGGGGGAACTGCTGCTTCCAGATTCTGTGTATTTTGGGGGAACCACTGCTGCTACATGTATTTTTGGTGATCCGCTGCCAAATTATGTATATTTGGAGGAACCTCTGCCAAATTGCATGGATTTTTGGTGAAATGCTGTCAGATTACATGTATTTTGGGGGGAAGCACTATGGCAGAGTTCAAACTTCCCCAGCAGACCTTTTACACCACTGCTAAGGCCATGTATATTTTGCCCCACCCATGACCACGCCCAAATTCTGTTGCGTGACCACACCCATTTTTTGGCGCGGTTTTTGTCACTGTGTAATATCTCAATATAACATATTTACTGTTGTCAATAAATGATTATATCTTAGTCTGTAAAAATATAACGTGAAAGGTGGGAAACACTGGTATGGGGGCCCCATAATCTCCTATTGCCCGGGGCCCCATGAGTTGTCAGTCCGCCCCTGGATTGAACTCTTTGGTGTGAATCCCAGGCATCACATTTGGAGGAAACCACTCACCATTCATCACCAGGTAATAACATCCCAACAGTGAATAATGGTGGTGGCAGCATCATGTTGTGGGGATGTTTTTCAGCAGCAGAAACTGGGAATCTAGTCAGGATAAAGGGAAGGATGACTGCAACAATGTACAGAGACATCCTGGATGAAAACCTGCTTCAGAGAACTCTTGAACTCAGACTCGGGCGACGGTTCATCTTTCAGCAGGACAACAACCCTAAGCACACAGCCAAAATATCAAAGGAGTGGCTTCAGGACAACTCTGTAAATATCCTTGAGTGGCCCAGCCAAGGCCCAGACTTGAATCCAATTGAACACCTCTGAAAACATCTTAAAATGGCTGTGCACCAACACTTCCTATCCAATATGATGGAGCTTGAAACGTGCTGCAGAGAGGAATGGGCGAAACTGGCCAAGGATAGGTGTGCCAAGCTTGTGGCATCATATTCAAAAACACTTGTGGCTGTAATTGCTGCCAAATGTGCATCAACAAAGTATTGAACAAAGGCTGTGAATACTTGTGTACACGTGATTTCTCCATTTTTTTTATTTTTAATATATTTGCCAAAACCTCAAGTAAACTTTAACTCATGTTGTCTTTATTGGGTGCTGTGTTTAGAATTCTGAGGAGAAAAATGAATTTAATCAGTTTTGAAATAAGGCTGCAACATAACAAAATGTGGAAAATCTTAAGCGCTGTGAATATTTTCCGGATGCACTGTATTTTGGAGCTCTATAACCTTTCCTGTCTATATTTGACCAACATGGCAGTGCTTACAGGTTCACAGCATGCAGGGAAGGTATGTTGAACAATGTGTCTCCTGGATATTCCAGTGACAGAACCCTTTCATTTCTGTGAACTGACATTCAAGGTGAGGTATTGGTGCTTCATATCATTTAGTCAGGGAGCTGGGGTGATACACTGCTGTGCCCACAGGTACGGGATGGAGGGGTTCAATAAATATAGCTTCAGTGACATAGCAGTCATTATGCCTACTACAGCTATAGTTCCATCCCCATATTCAATCTGATAGGGAACCATTCTAGAATGGGTGCACTACATTTGACAGTGTGGTTTTGTATTCATTAGGCAATGTACAGGGTGGGCCATTTATATGGATATACCTTAATAAAATGGGAATGGTTGGTGATATTAACTTCCTGTTTGTGGCACATTAGTATATGTGAGAGGGAAATACTGTATTTTAAAAATGGGTGGTGATCATGGTGGGCATTTTGAAGTCGGCCATTTTGAATCCAACTTTTGTTTTTTTAATAGGAAGAGGGTCATGTGATACATCAAACTTATTGGGAATTTCACAAGAAAAACAATGGTGTGCTTGGTTTTAACGTAACTTTATTCTTTCATAAGTTATTTACAAGTTTCTCTTTATTTACTACCATTGACATATCACCGAGGTTAACACGTGTGGAGTGGATAGAAATTGTGTTGACGCAGTAACTGGGTTATTGCAGCAGATTTCAATGCAAGACACCCAACGAGACCACCCATCTACCCTGCAAAAGTTAGCAAACTGCTTGCTAAGTTTTGTGAAACTGGTTCAGTGTTGGATTTGCCAAAATGTGGAAGCATGAAATCTGTCACTAATGAAGAACCATCAGTGGCTGTCCAAGCTTCATTCAGCAAGAACCCATGTCACTGGAGAGTGGCATTAATTGAACATCCCTTCGGCGGATATTAGCTACTCACAAATGGCAACCTTACAAACTCCAGCTACTGCAGCATCTCAACGAGGATGACCCAGATCGGCGTACTGCAGAATGGGAAAAACAAAAATTGGAACAGGACCCTCTGTTTACGCAGAAGATTTTGTTCAGTGATGAGGCAAACTTTTATGTGAATGGTGAAGTTAACAAACAAAACCACCACTATTGGTCTGACACTAACGCACATTAGATAGATCCCTCCAAGACTGTTGGAACAAAAAAACTGATGGTATGGTGTGGTATATGGGGTACAAAGATAGAGGGGCCATTTTTCATCAATGTAAACCACAAGGCCACTGGATATGTGAAATTGCTACATGCTGATGTGTTTTCCTCTTTGTGCACAGAAGCTGGCACGTTCCCTGAGTTTTTCCAGCAAGATGGTGCACCACCACATTATGGGTGTCAGGTCCGAGCATTCCTAGATGAACAGTTTCCTGGAAAGTGGATTGGTCATTGTGGGCCAGTTGAATGGAAAGGTCTCCTGATCTGACCCCCTTAGACTTTTATCTTTGGGGTCATCTGAAAGCAATTGTCTATGCTGTGAACATACGAGATGTGCAGCACCTGAAACTACAGATACTGCAAGCCTGTGCTAGCATTTCTCCTGCGGTGTTGCTATCAGTGTGTGAAGAGTGGGAGAAGAGGGTTGCATTGACAATCCAACACAATGGGCAGCACGTTGAACACAAGTGGTCAGAAACTAGTAAATAACTCATGAAAGAATAAAGTTACATTAAAACCAAGCACACCATTGTTTTTCTTGTGAAATTCCCAATAAGTTTGATGTGTCACATGACCCTCTTCCTATTGAAAAAACAAAAGTTGGATTCAAAATGGCCAACTTCAAAATGGCCGCCATGGTCACCACCCATCTTGAGAAGTTTTCCCCCTTACATTTACCAATGTGCCACCAACAGGAAGTTAATATCACCAACCATTCCCATTTTATTAGGGTGTATCCATATAAATGGCCCACCCTGTATTTTGTTTTGCTTCATATCTGGAGACCGTTGCTGTAGCCATGAGAAGCACAATCCCAAGCTACTGTATCATGGTGTAGGTATTATCTAGATCATACATGATATAAATACTGAGATACTCACAGTTTTGGTCATAGATGCATTGGTTCTGCCACTTTCTATCAAATTCTAAACAGGCAAAAAAAAGCATAAATATTTAAAGTATAATTTTGTCAGACTTAAGCTGAGGTCACACATTATCCCAATTGATAAATTACCATACTCAACAAAGATAAATGTCTCTACACTGACAAAGGATGGACATGATGCCACTTAAATCTCAGTGTTCAAAAAAACAAACAAAAACAAAAAAACCCTTTGGGCCCTTTTCCACTTGCAATCGCTAGCGTTCACGCTGAACGCTAGCGATTGCTGAATCGCAATTACCGGCGATTCCCCGACGTTCGCCGCCGCGATTTTGCTATGCTATGCACTGCATAGCAAAATCGCGGCAAATATCGCTCCACCGCGCGTTCGCGTTCCTGACAAAAACGAATCGCGATAGTGGAAATGACCTACCGCGATTCCTATGTTAAAAAGCAAACCGTAGCGATTGTAAAATCGGTAGCGGTTTGCGTTTTTGCGATTCAGCCAGCGCTGGTGGAAAAGGGCCCTAAGCTTCTCTGCGCTCCTCTGCTCTAATCACTCTTCATGCTGGAGACAAACATGGACTCTCACTCAAAGTCTGTCTTATGCAGTCCAAAGCCATCTATCTTGCCAAACCTTTTAAATGAGCAGGTTGTGTTTGTTACAGGCTTAATATGAAAGGCTAGGAACCAGCCTTTCATTTTAAGCTGAAAGACATCCTTATCTAAGGCAATCATCTTGGCTAAAGGTGGGTACACATCTTTGATGGATGTTGCCCATCTGGGATCGGGACCTGCATCGCTGGGCTGGCCTGCAAAAACACGAGTCAGCTGTCTAGCTGACGACATGTTCTGTTGCTATGTGGAGAGGCGCATATGTGACATAATGCGGCGGGGGAGCAGTGTGGGCAATAGGAACGCTGGTCACTGGGAATGAGTAGATCTGCCAGGCGGATCGCTTATGTGTTGTGGCATCAGTACAAGCGTTTGATTATCGGCTGAGGCGGTTGTTATTGGCTGCCTCAGCCAACTTTATTCAAACATGTGTACGAGGCTTAAAGGGACTCAGAGCTCAGGAAAATAAAAAGATTTATACATACCTGGGGCTTCCTCCAGCCCCATACGCTCTGATCGCTCCCACGCCACCTTCCATCAGTCGGGGCCAGTCTATGCAGGAGAAGTGTGCTCTTTGCGTATCTCTCCAGCAGCTTCTGGGGAAATACGTAGAGGGCGCACTTCTCTTACGTTAGACTGGCTCTGACTGACTGAAGTGTGGGGACCCGGGACCAGCGCTGAAGAAGACTGAGGACGGCGGCGTGGGAGCGATCGGAGCGTATGGGGCTGAAAGAAGCCCCAGGTATGTATAAATCTTTTTATTTTCCTGAGCTCTGGTACACTTTAAAGGTGGCCATACACTGGTCGATTTGCCATCAGATTCGACCAACAGACAGATCCCTATCTGATCGAATCTGATCAGAGAGGGATCGTATGGCTACCTTTACAGCAAACAGATTGTGAACCGATTTCAGCCTGAAACCGTTCACAATCTGTTGTGGTGGTGCTGCTGCTGCTGCCCCCGCCCGCCCACATACATTACCTGCTCCGCCGGCGCGACTCCAGTCTCCCGGTCACCGCTGCTCTGTCTGCGCTCTGGTCTCCAGGTCCGGCATGCCTCACTTCTTCTAGCCCGGCAGGAAGTTTAAACAGTAGAGGGCGCTCTACTGTTTAAACTTCCTGCCGGGCTAGAAGAAGTGAGGCATGCCAGACCTGGAGACCAGAGCTCAGACAGAGCAGCGGTGACCGGGAGACAGGAGTCGCGCCGGCGGAGCAGGTAATGTATGCGGGCTCTATTGCATCGGTCGTCGGGCACTCGAACGCTGCTAGCGATGCGCTCTTTACCCGCGGGCGATCAACGGTTATTTTCCGCACAGCGCGATCGACGGGATCGGACAAAATGGATCGAAATTCGGCGTGTAGCGTGAACGATTGGCAGCAGATTCGATCCCAGTGATCGAATCTGCTGTCGAAACGGGCGCAAATCGGGCCGGTGTATGGCCAGCTTAAGAGTCTTGCAAGTGTATAGCTGCTAAACAACATCATTTAGTTATCAGACACAGCAGAATTGTTAAACAAGCAGCAAACAATCAGTCAACAGTCGTTAAGGTCAACAGTAGCTGAGCGTGTGTATGATGGTTGACAAATGAGGCATGTCAAACAGCTGTAGAGTTCAGCCCCAGCTCTCTGGAAAAGTAAACAGAATCCAAAACACTTCTGTTTGGCTGATAACAAGACAGGACTGTAACGTTCAAAAAGCATTAATTTCTTTAGTTTTCCAGTGGAATGAAGCAGTTTCACATCAGACTGTAATAGCTGCTGCTTAAAAACAAGTCTTAAACTACCCATGAATCAAGGAGGATTGAATGAAGCCCATCGGGGGCTAGATTATCTCTTCCTGAGTGTTCAGATGCTGCTCGTTGTCCTCGGGGTCCCTCCCACTTCCCTTCCAAGGTCCTCTATGTATTTGACTGGATCCCTCCATCAAATACTTTTCCGGAATCTGTAAGTGACTCTCTGTGATTCAGAACTTGCAGGCATGATTCAGAATTCATTTGTCGATGAACACTTTCTTTTAATGCCATACTTTCAGATCTTATGCATCCGTAGTTCAGATTTGCTCTGCACCGTTTAGGGGTACTGCAGAGAGAGTAGGCTGCAGAGATAAAAGAACCGGCCACGGGGAACTGGAGGAACCCAGAGGATAACCAGTAGCATCTGGAGACTCATTAGGGGGTCATCTAGCTTACCATCGGCTCAATCCAGTATTTTTTCCATGATTCAGGAATACTTTAAGTTAGGAAAACACCATAAATGACACTAGGCCAAGGCGGCCCCTAAAGGGAACCTAAAGTGAGAAGTATATGGAGGCTGCCATATTTATTTCCATTTATTTTCATTGTCCTTACCCCACTCACTCCATAATAACAGATACATTGCTAGCATGCAGGCTAGTGATGCATCTGTACTGCACTTTGCCCCAAACTGTCACACATGAGATCGAGTCCCGATTCTTCCAGGCGACAGTAATTGTGCATATATATATACACACACCTTTAGAAAAACAGCTCTTAACCGAGAATAACAATATAACGTCGTATGTACCTTTAGTACTACACATGCAAGTAATTTTCTTATATAGAAGTGAATCACATACTTACCCTACACTTTTCTTGGAGTAGATGTGTTGTATGCTTTGCTGCTATGCTTTTCTGCAGTATGTTGTGTGCTTGTTTGTAAATACTAGGCACAAGGTATTCAATTACGTCTTTCTAGAAGAAAAAATGATCAGAGTACAAAATAAATAATGCATCACTGAATGCATCATCTGTTAATTATTAATTCATTAAGGACAAGGGAAAATTGGCATATCATAAATCAATCCTAATGCTGAAAATGTTAGATTGGGCAAGTGCTTGCGGATAAAAGTGTGGGTTTCTCCGGAGAATTTTTTTAGTGGTAAGAAACTTAAAGTGTACCTGAGACAAGAAGCGTCTCAAGTTCTATACTTACCTGGGGCTTCCTTAGGCCCACTTAAGGCTGCTCGTCCCTCGCCGTCTCCCCAGGTGGCTCCTGTCACCCGCAATTTAGCCTCAAAGCCTGGCCGAGACACACTTCATCACGCATGCGCGGCTCAGCCAGGCGAGCTCCCCCGTCACGCTTCCGCAGCTGGGAGCGTTCTGCGGCGATGACGGGAGTGCGATGAGGACACTTGGCCACAGCGCACATGCAGGTGACAAGAGCCACCCGGGGAGACGACGAGGGACGAGCGACATTAAGGGGGCTTAAGGAAGCCCCAGGTAAGTATGAAACCTGAGATGCTTCCTGTATTAGGTTCCCTTTAAGTTATGCCCTATGGGCTCTAAAGGAATTTAGAGCTTTCTTGGACTCTACTCCGGTGTGGGTCCTGGAAACCATTAAAATAAGGGATGGGGCCAATTATATTTTGAAACGATCTGAAAGACTCTCTTCATTGAATCTCTTACAAGGTTTCCCTCCCTTCCCCCCTCCCCCCCACCCCGGAACTGAAGTGGGTTATTTTAGAAGATGGTATAGAGAGGGAAAAATTATCTTTATAAAGAACAAACAATTCAAAACCTTAGAATCATTTCCTATGGATAGTTGGAGATATCACCAGGTTAAACAGTTTTGGATAAAAAATTAAAAAAAATATTAGATCCATAGAAGAAGCTACAGAATTTGAAAGGCTTTTTTAGGGGAGAGAAAGGTGGAATCATTTGATTTCTAAGAAACACAAAATATACATAACTGAGATTTATAAAGAAAGATCCTACTTCTTCTGGAGTGGGAAATAAAAACTCAAATAGAACTATCAGAAGAGAGGGCAATAAAAATCAGTGCCCTAGTGCAAACCTCATTATTATTATTATTTACTGTATTTATAAAGCGCCAATATATTACAAATATTATGCAGCACTGAACAATAAATAGGGATACAGACAATGTAAACAAGCGGTGACAGACAGAGAGGTAGCAAACGGTTATATATAGCACAAGGTTATACATGCAATGAGGGTATGAAATGCATTTTACAGAGACTCAGCAAATCAAGTCGGAGTTAGTCCATGAGAAGGTTGTCATCATTGCTGGGGTAGCAAGATTAAGAAGGACACACTAAGGGGGGGGGGGGGGAGGCTTACAATCTAAAGGGTGGTGGAGGGACACATAAGGTAGGGGGGAGGGACTTGTCAATTCCAATACTCAATAATTAAACTATAAAATCTTGACCAGGTGGCACAAGACTTCTGTAATAATTGCATGGATATACCTGAATGTAGACAAAAGCTGGAAGGTTGTGGAGAGAGGGGTACACTTCTACATCTAATGTGGGGTGTCCCATTCTGGAACACTACTGGCAGGAAGTGATTACATTAATGGAAAACGCAATTCCCCTGATGATTTTATTGCATGACACTACTTTCCCAATAAAGAGATATACGAGATCTCTAGTTCCATATATGTTAAATACTGAAAAAGCAATTATTCCAATGGACCCCCTACAGTCAGAGATGTTATGATGCTAGAACAAAATCATATGTACAGTAAATGAAAGGATGAGGGTGAAATGTTCCTAGATGATTGGATAGAATGGAGGGCGCTCCAAGACTCTGAAGAGTACAGGAGGATCATGTTATAGGAGGACTGGTTTGATAGAAAGAGGTTCATCACGATCGGGAGGAGACTATGCTGGGGAAAGGGGAGGTGGGAGGATAGAGGAAATGGGGGGCAGTAGATGAACTTTGTAATATAAACGTTTCCTTTTTTCCCCCACCCTCTCTTAATTTTCCGGTATTCTCTTCTCTATGCCTCTCTATATTTTTTTTTGGGGGGGGGGGGGGGGGGGGCTGGGTTTAGATATTGTTAACATAAAGCACATGGTTTAAGGCTGGCCCGAGGATGGGTCAAGGAAGTGTGGGGCGAATTGTTGTTTAAATGTATTTGAAGAAGAGGGAGAGAACAGGGGCACTGCTGTGAAAATGAATGGTTTAAAAAATAAATGATATAAGTAAACAGTAATTTTAAGAAAACTTACATAGTGTTCAGTAAGGATAAAATATTGGAATCCCATTGTGTTGTTGGTCTTTTTCTAGAAAGAGAAGAAAGAAAAGAGAATTAGAATCATACATTTCACATTCAGGTACATTGACAAGTGCCATGTTTATCCAAAATTGCCGAACTTTTACCACTGTGGCTTTTAAGCCTTTAGAGGATGATAAAGTCCTAAAGTGACAAAGAAACACGGTGGCCATACATGCAAAGATTTTTGCCTGATCTGGCAAACAGATCGATTCCTCTCTGATCTGAATTTGATCAGAGAGGGATCGATTCCTCCCATACACGGCACACACATTTTCAATAGATTTCAAACTCCTAAGAGTGTGAAAAGGGCTGAAAAATCAAAATCTGTAACTCTGAGTTTTATAAGTCCTACCCAATAGAGTCATATTAATCCATGCACTGATCAGGATTACCCAATCTGAAACAGTCTGTTTGCATGTTGGATAACTGTGGCTCTGTACAATTAACAAGCTGACACATACAGCGGTTCTGGAGGCGTGGTTGGCTTACAGGGACTACAAAGAGATGATTTGTATATTCAAAACTTCATATGCTCACTCCAACCTGAATAATCACAAACAACTGTTTTAAGAAGGCAAAGTTCTGTTTTTCAATAGAGTTCCCCTTGAAATGTATTGAAAACTTATCAAAATGCAGCTCGTTGTGTCACAGATAACTGGCAGATTTGACCATGGCAATCGAAACTGCTGGTAAAAATCGATGCTTGTATGGCTTGCTTAAAGGAATACTATCAATACCCAAGTGTTCTAAAATGACAATGTACAAATAATGTCTAAGTAGCTGTGTAAACATTTTCCTACTTTTCATGTTAAATATCAGGCAAAAGCTGTAATTTATTGAGGGTAGGATTTACCTATATTGGGACAAATCAATTGCAGAAGGGGTGTCTGCTTCAATGCACAATTAAAAAAAATGCACAAAAAGCTGTGACAATTAGTTACATTTCCTCTGCTCTCTTCAGACACTTCAGTCAGAAACACAGGACACAGGAGCTGCAGCTGTTGGGAGCTCTCTTCTCTGTCACACACAGAGCTACACATAGAGTTAACTGATCAAGTGTGAGGGGAATTTCCCCTCTCCTCATGGCTCAGTCAGCCTTCAGTTTTGGCGTCAGTAAAGCTTGAAAGTATTTTGATAACAGTAAACAAAGAGGTTGCTACTAAAATGTATACAGCAGCACTTCCCAAACAATTCCTGTGTCAATTGAAAAAAATATGTGAATCGATAGTATTCCGACAATATCAGAAGGATCTACTGTACCTGACTGGTCCACCTACCAAATTATTCCCGATTGAGATGTTGAAGGTGATTCTATTAGGAGATGCTTCACAGACCGTAATTATTTCCTTCAGTAGAAAAGGGGGGAAATAAAACACAATTAAAATACACTTTTACTGGTACAGAAATGTAATTTGTTAGATTAGATGATGTTGTAGAATTGCTACAGTATTAATGGGAACCTTAACTGAGAGGGATATGGATTTTTCCTTTTAAACAAAACCAGTTGCCTGGAAATCCCGCTGATCTCTTTGGCTGCAGTAGTGGCTGAATCACACACCTGAAACAAGCATGCAGTTAATCCAGTCTGACTTCAGTCAGAGCACCTGATCTGCATGCTTGTTCAGGGGCTGTGACTAAAAGTATTAGAGACACAGGAGAGTCAGGCAACTGGTATTATTTTAACAGGAAAAATCCATATCCTTCTCAGTTTAGGTTCCCTTTAAGTAATATATCACAAATCACCACAGTGCTGTATACAGAGATTTCATCACTCACACTATCATTACCTCTTTTAGTGTGCCATAAATGCCATTCAGATAATGATCGGAAAGGTTGGTTTTCTCTGGCATGGGACGAGCTGTGATGAGACCTGTGAGCAGCCTCAGTCCGAGTATCACAGTGATGCTGATGCTGAGCCTGTAAGAAGCTGCAGAAGGGTTACATGTCAGTACCTGCATCTCTAGTAGCAGTATCTGTGTAGTGTAAACAGAGCACACTGATAGCTCACCCATGATTGAAGATCCTCTGCTGTAGACCTGTCTGCCATTCCTAAAGCCGAATCCATGGCATATATACACCTTTAACGCCTACATTCTTGCCTCTGACTAATCACTGTGTGTCACACCTCATGATAAAGAAAGTAACAATTTCATTGGAATACTTTGAATATGGAACTTTTCTCTTCTTCTGAGTGGTGACTCAGTTCTAATTTGAGTATTTGACTGTGTTAAATGAAGTGTTCAGTGTCCTGCAGGAGACTGAGATGTTCCGCAGGTGAACGGGTGAACCATCCAGCCTCTTGTGTAAGAGACGCCTAACAGGGTTAAGGCTAAAGGTGCCCACAAACGATACAATCTTGATTTGGTAAGACTGTACATTCAACACATTACAGGTAGTCCTCCACTTACGAACACCCGACTTTTGAACGACCCGCCGATACGAACGGCATGGATTCTGTGTTTCCATGGGAACAAGTCAAAAACAATTTTCAAATTGGACTTGAAGTTTTTGAGAAAATTAATTTAAAAAAATTCAAAGAAAAAATGGCTTTTAAACTTGTATAAGCAGGTACAGAGGGCAGAGGTGACACAGAGGGGGACACTGGAGGCACAGGGGGGACACAGATGAGGTACAGGGTACAGAGATGGCACAGGGTTCTGACTTAAGAACAGATTCAGGTTAAAGAACAAGCGACACCCATGCTAACCTAGAAATAAAAAACACATATATAAGTAGATAAATACTACCTAATCTTACATAACAGATGTATTGTGCTATCCACGTAATGATTCCTGTGAATTTCATAAGGGAAAAGCAGAAAATCCTATTGCAGGCAGTGGCCATTTTGCCAAGCTAATGCTGACATCATATCCTTCCTGACTTGTGTTTTCCCCCCTCCCTTCTCTTGCTCTTTGTGTATTCATTAGCTGCCCTCCTCCCAGGGTCTTTTTTTATTTACACATCCAATCACTGAGCCACCTCAGCCTTGCTTGTAAACACAAGTGATCAGCTAGGCAGGGAAATAAATGAAAGAGGAGGAATATATTATAGATAAAAAGAACTCCCAGCATTCAAAAGAACTCCCAGCATTCAACTTTTTGGCACTGTTTGGCACTAGGGCCAGTGCTCCTAAAGTATGTGATAACTCCAAACCATAACAGCAGAAAAAAGTTTTGAATGCAGGATTAGCATCTTTATCACTTAATACACTCAGACCAGTTGCTGTTGAAATTTGATTTTTATGGTGACAATACCGCTTTAAAAACGAACCTAGAGTCCCTATATCGTTTGTTAACCGGGAACTACCTGTATATAGGTAGACAGACAGACAGGTAGATAGATAGATAGATAGATAGATAGATAGATAGATAGATAGATAGATAGATAGATTGATTGATTGATTTTTTACATAGATATGAATAGATAGACAGACAGAAAGAGCACATACATTTTTTTTTTACAAAAGCTGTTTGAAGATTAGCTGTAGTGGATATGATGTAAGCTGCATTACTGGAGAATAACTGAAGAGTAGTAATGTTTGATAAGGCGTAAACATTTATCCATTATCATGAAATAATTATAATCTGAGCAGAACCCATAAGCTACCCCTCAAGAAGTGCTTCCACAGTAACCAAACACAAGACATCTATACACCACCAGCACCTGTTTTATTCTTCAGCTGGTGATAATTTAGTGCTGATCAAGATGCTGTTAAAAAACATGTCAGCTATTAGATGTAGTATGTGAAGGTAAATATTATTCTATCTTTGTGTATCAAATGTTCATTATGTTAAGAAACAAATTCAAGTCTGGCGTGTAGAAATGTACCGAGAGAAATGTACCAATCATCGCCACTAGAGGGAGAAGTACCGCCAAACTCTGAGCTGTTGCAAGGATAGTGTCAGATTTGTCACTTCATTCTTTCTCTGAATGGGTACATAAAATATGTTAATGTGATGATTTAGCCAAATCGACATATTACCAATACAGTGTAATACGTACTCAAAAAGACTACCAATGAACTCAAGATCTCAAGATCTATTTATTACGGTGACATACCCAAGTTATTCACATGGGGAGTGGGTACCATTAAAGAGAACCCGAGGTGGTTTTCACTAAAGATAATATGACACAGAGACATGTTCTCTGCACAGTGACATGCCTCTGTGTCCTTCTGGTGTGCTGCCAGTCCACCCCTGGGCTCTGTTGTTCTCTCTGAAAATAGCGCCAGGCTACTGACAATCTGCTTGACGTTAGCCTGCATTTACCTGGCATTTGTCAATCTCTTCTCGTCCACCTCCCCCACAATGGCCTCAATTCACTAAGCTTTATCAAACACTTTATCAAACGTTTGATAATTTACCTCATGGGTAAAATCTAATTTTGAATTCACTTAGGTGTTATATATTTATTGAATGTTTTATCAATAAAACGTTCAATAAATCTATAACACCTTAGTAAATTCAAAATTAGATTTTACCCATGAGGTAAATTATCAAACGTTTGATAAAGTGTTTGATAAAGCTTAGTGAATTGAGGCCATTGTCTCCCCTGCCTCCTCCCTCACATTGCCTCCTCGCCTCTGTAAGCTTCCTCCAATCGGGAGCTAAGCCGCGACCCAGAAGTACTTCCTGGGTCGTGGCTTAGCTTCCGATTGGAGGAAGCTTACAGAGGTGGGGAGGCAATGCGTGATGGAGGAGGCAGGGGAAACAACGCGGGGGAGGCGGACGAATAGAGATTGACAAATGCCAGGTAAATAGTAGGCTAGCGCCAAGCAGATTGTCGCTAGCCTGGCACTAGTGTGGGACAGCAGAGCCGGGGGGGGGGGAGGGGACTCAGGGACGGATTTGTACTTTCCAGTGCCCTAGGCCTGCTGTCACCAAGCGCCCCCCCCCCCAAGCTTACCTGTCTGACGTCTTCTTCGGTCTGTCCCTCAGGGGTACTTGGAGAATTTTAGGGGGTGCTTCAGCACCCCAAAGCACCACCTTGGCACCGCCACTGCTTGTCAGTCAGTGTCACTATATATATTTTTCCAAAAAAACAATACTTTTCTTGTAAAATGTATTTCCCATGACAACACTGTTCTGGCCTATTCAGTGGCTGCCAACATTTTTTTTCTAAATTATAACATTTTTTGAATGTGTAAACCTGCACCATCATGTGCAGAGCCTAGTCAATGCCTTTCTTGTCAGTGTCACTCACCAAGGATGCAACAAACATTGATTTGATTACTAAGCAGTATACATTCAGGGTCCTTTTACACTGGTGCAACAAAATTGGTGATTTGCGCAGTACAAAAAAGCTACTGCACAGGGGCGTAACCGAACTTAATAGGGCCCACCGCAAAATGATAGCATGGGGCCCCCTTGGTCAATGAATCCCATGAAGGTCATGTGATTGGGAGATGGCGAAAGGCAGCAGAGAGTGTTCTGCTGTGAAGCAGGAAAAACTTACAGACACTCCCGCTACTATGCATGGCGGGAGGAGGTGGCAGGGATGGTTTTTGTGAGCAAATGGGGAGGGTGTTTTTGCTAATTGGCTGCACTTGTGGTTGGGGAGAGGGAGGGGACGACCCCAAGACCTCTGGGCCCCCTGCGATGGTGGGGTCCCAAGGGTGATTGTTACGCCCATGTTACCACAACACATTACACTGCATTATTACACATACTTTAGTATGTGCGGCAGATTGTGTTGATAGGCAAATTGGAGACAATCTACCTTCAAAACGTTGCTCCCTTCAGTAACCTGTATTATGCTGGACTGGAAGTACATCATCTGAATATCTGCATCTGCGCAGGCTCACATGCACCGAAATGTTACAATGTGCGTGGTACCATTGAATTTACACGGTAACGCACTGCAGCTTCTGCATCAGCTGGAGCACTTCTGAGACATTGCATTGCATCACAGGGAGTATGTCATGTTCTATTGGCTTTAATGGCCATTATGACAAGGTGCGGTTGGGGAGGCCAATGGGAAGCAATGCGGTAAGTGTAAAAGAGCCCTCAATCAAAAGGGCAATGACACAGGATCCTCAAATTCACAACTTCTGCTTCATGCCAATAACTCCAAGGTAGGAAACCCTACAAAGATGAGATTGAGATACAGGCTTCTGTCATCTTCCCGACATACAAACATACATTACTGAGGATGGGATAAAGCTCATTCACATCACCCTCAGCTCTGATGACATCACTTTTTAGAATAACTTCTGACTATAGTTCACTGGGACCGCTATGGAAATGAAAACACCACCATGGTATGTAAACCTTTTCATGGCTGAGTTAGAGACGTTGTAAACACCTGACGGGAAAACGCATTTATTTACCTTCAGGGCCAGATTTGTCATTACTGAGAAAAGCATGACTTCAGCTCTGTCTAACAGAAAGTACTGAAGGGGAATGTTTGGTCATTGGTCTATGAACTGAAGCGCATGTGCATTTATTACAAGGTCTATGCATTATTTAAATGTATATAAATTTATGTTGTTAATCTTCTTTTCAATATCCCAATCATCTACTTCAAAAATAAATCATTAACCTAGGATTGAACTTCATCCCAGTCAGTAGCTGATACCCAGTGGCGTAGCTAAGGAGCTGTGGGCCCCGATGCAAGTTTTACAATGGGGCCCCCCAAGCACTCTACACATAACAATTGATACGGCACACCAAAACCTGCTAATGACAACTACAGTGTCAGAGGTGCAAGAAGGGGATGGGGAACATTTTGCTAATGATTAGCACTATTCAAAGTATCTATAGAAGTGATTGTTATGAGCACAGGACCAATAAAGAGCTAATACTGCAGTTGAGGGAGGGCCCATCGGGGCCCCTATGGCCCAAGGGCCCCCATGCGGTTACAACCTCTGAACTCCCTATTGCTACGCCCCTGCTGATACCCCCTTTTCCACCAGAAATTGTTACCTTTTCTTGAATAGATCATCAGGGATAACTGTATTGCTGACAAAACTTGTCCAACCTACATTTCCGATCTTACTCAGAGGTACACACCTAGCCGCTCACTCCGCTCTTCCAATGAACTTCGCCTAACCGCCCCCCGCATCACCCAGTCCCATGCACGCCTCCAGGACTTCTCAAGAGCTGCTCCAACACTATGGAACTCCCTACCTCCACCCATTAGGCCAGCCCCCTCCTTCAACATCTTCAAGAAAGCCCTCAAAACTCACCTTTTCACTCTGGCCTACTACCCCTCACAAGTGCTCTAAACCTACAGCTGAACTCTGGTCCCCTACCATTCGTGTCCTTACCTCTCCCTCTAGATTGTAAGCCTTTGGGCAGGGTCCTCCTCCTTTTGTGTCCTACCTGATCTTGCACCTCCATTACTGTGAACCCATGCTATGCATCTGAGTGAACCTAACTTGCCTAATCTCCATGCTCCATCCAGTGACTGACTAAGCATTACCTGGTACTCATACTATGGTGTGTGATCTGGTTTTCTTGTATTCCTGTATTGTCATATTGCTGTATGTCACCCCTAAATATTGTCTGTAACCTAAATTAATGTTCAGCGCTGCGTAATATGTTGGCGCTTTATAAATACAATAAATAAATAAATAAATATTGTGATGAAACTCCTCCCACTAAAAAATTACACTGCCATTGCATGACCGTTTCCTGTCAGTGAACTTTATTGCATTGTGTAAAATAGCGTCTGTTTCCAAATGCTGAGCAAGAAGCATTTCCATCTGCACACATACAGTATATATATAAAAAACAAACAAAAAAACAGCATTTTAGCCTATCACATTGTTAGAGGGTGTGTTTACAGATAATGGCAGTTGGTGCTGTCTTTTTTTTTTTTCTCTTCCAGCAGTAAAGAGGATAATCTGCAAGCTCACGGCAGAGCAAACAACATGAATGAATTACATGGCGAGTATTAATCATTTCTTGATCTAACTTTTATTTTTAACTTCTCACTTTGCAACGTGTTGATTCATTTTTTCCCCTACTGCTATCTTTTGATAAAGTTTCCCTTTAAACATTTATTGTTATTGCATTAGGGCTATGATATCTACTGATACTTCATTCAGAACCTGTATAACCTATAATGTATTGAGAATATACATTCAAAATAAAATATTCATAATATTATTAATAGTTTATAAAACGTATAACATGTACGTATATTATTGGTGTGAGGTATTTTTGATGTGGACTTCATCAAGACTTATTGAATCATTTACCGACAGCTCGGTAAAATACTGAACTCGATAAGTTGATTTCAGGATTCATCAAAGTTATCTACAGCTGTTAGCGAACATTCGGTAATCATCCGGTAATGATGCGATAAAACGGAAGAAAGCGCAATTCATGAAAATGAAAGGGGGCGTGGTTTAGCGTTACATTTAGGATTAGTTATCTCCTTCACTGCTCTGTCGTTATTCCTGTCAGATCATTGCTGACAGAGAAGATGGAGTCATTTGAAGTGGTTATGTATCAGCTGAGAGTGATTCAAAGGTGCAGAAGGGCAAGAATAAGGTCTAGAGCCATATCAATTTGCAAGAGAATTGATTTATTTGCTATACCAGGACATCTACATTTCTCTTGAATCATCTTGTAAGAGAACACAGGCAGTGCTAGGGTTAACTAAACTGCTAGCTGCACTACATTTTTTCAGAAAAGTCTCCTAGAATCCTCTACCAGAATCCTGGTCCAGGTATTAAGCCCTATTCAGAATGTTGCTACGTGGTGTTCACAGGACTTATGGCCTTGTGTTAAATCACTGCTGTAAAATGGAAATATCGACACGTTACCGAATGGTGGTTACCGCATTGTTATCGATATCTTATCGAAGTCACACCGAATGCAGAAAAACCTTGATGAATACAACCAGAAATCGTTAAACTTCGAATTCGGTAATTTAACGAACTGGAAAACATTTTTGCAAAGACAATGATGAATCGAGACCTTTATCTTTTCTGCACCTTCTTCTTTACCAGCACTAGGGAATAGCTTCCGAAATCTGCAGAATTCTGATTTGTGAGTTTCCGATTAGAAATCAGCTTTCCACGGTGGAAATCAGTATGCGGAAATCAGGATTCAACCAAGTACCACATTACTGAGACTCGGACATTTTTGGCCAATCACAAAACTCAGAAGTATTAGGCTAGTCAGAGAATGCGGAAGTGTACTGTGGTTGCCAATCGGAAATGCAGATTGCGCATTTTTACTTTTTTTTTTTTTTACAATTAACTAGCCATATTGTCAAAAATAACAAAACAAACAAAAAAAAAAAAAACATTCTGCGGAAATCATAAATAGGGATGGCCCTGCCTAGGAGAACTTATGCAGAAGCATGTGATCAGTTTGGTCAGCTGATAGATTTGTAAGGTTCTGATTTGCTGTGATGACTTCCTGGTTTAACACATGATCATGACCAGCAAATCAGAGCCTTAGGCCCCGTTCACACTTGCGGTTCTCTGCCAAACGGACCGGATGACCTGACCGGATCCGTACTGGATCCGGATCGGAACCGTACGGTTCTGATCCGGATCCGGTCAGGTTGCATCAGGTGTTCATCAGGATGCGATCCGGATCCGTTTGGCAAAAGATAGTAGAAATAAAATAAAAATGTTGGGGTCTGGGAGGTCAGCAGAAGGTGGACCTGTGGAATCAGGCCCTCCGCTGTTTAGCACTCACCTCCACCTCCGACATACTGCCAACATCTCCAGCACGTTTAAAGTCACTGCTGCTCCACTCCAAAATGCTTGCCCATGTGTCCCCATCCAAAATCGCCGCTACAATACGCATAGGAAGTGGGGTAGAACGTCCGGTTTTTATAGCCAGTGTGTTGTGCGCTCTCCGTTTCTCATTGGTTTCTATTGGCCGGATGCAACAGTCCGGCTCCGCTCCGGATACGTCAGCCGGAGGAGCCAGACCAAAAAATAGCGCATGTTGGGTCTTACGCCGGAGTCCGGATCCGGTCCGGCTCCGGTCCAGACGGAACGGACGCATGTGAACGGACGCATAGACTTTCATTGCTATGCCGTGCGTCCGTTCCGTCCGTTCCGCATGCGGTCCGGCTCCGGCACGGCGATTCCGGACGGCGACCGCCAATGTGAACCGGGCCTTACAAATCTATCAGCTGATCAAACTAATCACATGCTTCTTCATGAGTTCTCCTAGGCAGGGCCATGCCTAATCATAGTTACATAGTTATTTTGGTTGAAAAAAGACATACGTCCATCGAGTTCAACCAGTACAAAGTACAACTCCAGCCTGCTCCCTCACATATCCCTGTTGATCCAGAGGAAGGCGAAAAAACCCCCACAAGGCATGGTCCAATTAGCCCCAAAAGGGAAAAAATTCCTTCCCGACTCCAGATGGCAATCAGATAAAATCCCTGGATCAACATCATTAGGCATAACCTAGTAATTGTAGCCATGGATGTCTTTCAACGCAAGGAAAGCATCTAAGCCCCCTTTAAATGCAGGTATAGAGTTTGCCATAATGACTTCCTGTGGCAATGCATTCCACATCTTAATCACTCTTACTGTAAAGAACCCTTTCCTAAATAAATGGCTAAAACGTTTTTCCTCCATGCGCAGATCATGTCCTCTAGTCCTTTGAGAAGGCCTAGGGACAAAAAGCTCATCCGCCAAGCTATTATATTGCCCTCTGATGTATTTATACATGTTAATTAGATCTCCTCTAAGGCGTCTTTTCTCTAGACTAAATAAGCCCAGTTTATCTAACCTTTCTTGGTAAGCGAGACCTTCCATCCCACGTATCAATTTTGTAGCTCGTCTCTGCACCTGCTCTAAAACTGCAATATCTTTTTTGTAATGTGGTGCCCAGAACTGAATTCCATATTCCAGATGTGGCCTTACTAGAGAGTTAAACAGGGGCAATATTATGCTAGCATCTCGAGTTTTTATTTCCCTTTTAATGCATCCCAAAATTTTGTTCGCTTTTGCTGCAGCGGCTTGGAATTGAGTACGATTATTTAACTTGTTGTCGATGACGAGTACTCCTAAGTCCTTCTCCAAGTTTGATGTCCCCAACTGTATCCCATTTATTTTGTATGGTGCTAGACCATTGGTACGACCAAAATGCATGACTTTACATTTGTCAACATTGAATTTCATCTGCCATGTATGTTCCCATATAGCCATCCTATCCAGATCCTGTTGCAATATGACACTATCTTCATGAGAGTTGATGATTCTGCACAATTTTGTATCATCTTCAAAAATACCAACATTGCTCACTACTGCATCTACTAGGTCATTAATAAATAAATTGCAGAGCACTGGACCCAGTACAGACCCCTGTGGGGCCCCACTGCTAACAGTCTCCCATTTTGAGTACGGTCCATTGACCACAACTCTTTGTTTTCTGTCCATTAGCCAGTTCCCTATCCATGCACACAAACTCTTCCCCAGTCCTTGCATCCTCAACTTTTGCACCAGACTTCTGTGGGGAACAGTGTCGAAGGCCTTTGCAAAGTCCAAGTATATCACTTCTACAGCATTCCCAATATCCATATTAGCATTCACTACCTCATAAAAGCTGAGCATGTTAGTCAAACAGGATCTGTCTTTAGTAAACCCATGTTGATGCTGAGAAATAAGATTATTTTCTACTATGAAGTCATGTATAGTATCTCTTAGTAACCCCTCAAATAGTTTGCATACAACTGATGTTAAGCTTACAGGTCTATAATTTCCTGCATCTGAATTTTTTCTCCTTCTTAAACAATGGGAAATGTGGGCTGTACGCTAATCCACTGGGACTCTGCCAGTTGCAAGAGAGTCACAAAAGATAAGATAAAAGGGTTTAGCTATAACTGAACTTAATTCCCTTAGGACCCGAGGATGCATGCCATCCGGGCCAGGTGCCTTGTCTATTTTTAATTTATTTAGTCTTGCCTTCACTTCTTCCTGCGTTAAGTATTTAATATTACAGTTAGAAGATTGAGACTCTTCTGACTCTGTAATTTGCAACAGTGCTGTTTCCTTTGTGAAGACAGAAGCAAAGAAAGCATTTAATAACTCTGCCTTACCTTGGTCATCCACCATTGAGTTCCCACCCTCATCCTTTAGGAATCCTATACAGTCAACCTTTCTTTTGTTAGAGTTGATGTACTTGTAAAACTTTTTTGGGTTAGATTTGATATCCCTAGCGATTTGATTTTCAGCTTCGATCTTTGCCAGCCTAATTTCTTTTTTACAAGTTTTATTGCACTCCTTATAATTGCCTAGTGCAGCCTCGGTCCCCTCCTGTTTTAGGACCTTATAGGCATTCCTTTTCCTTTTCATTTTATCCCTAACATTTCTATTCATCCATAGAGGCCTTTTTTATTCCTAGATATTTTGTTTCCATATGGGATATACATACTACAATATTGATTGAGAATAAGTTTAAAAGCTTGCCATTTCCCTTCAGTGTCCTCCCCTTGTAGTACATTATCCCAGTTCACCAAACTTAGTGCCTGCCTAATTTGATTGAACTTTGCTTTTCTAAAATTCATAGTTTTAGTGGTCCCGCTGCCCCGTGGCCTATCAGTCACCAGATCAAACGTTATCATGTTGTGATCACTATTTCCCAAATGTTCTTGAACCTGCACATTTGATACATTATCTGGTCTATTAGAAATGATCAGATCCAGTATTGCATTCCCCCTAGTTAGTTACGTTACCATTTGAGTTAAGTAATTGTCCTGTAGTGCTGCCAGAAATCTGCTGCTTTTACCAGAATGGGTAGCCTCAATACCCCAGTCAATGTCTGGAAAGTTGAAGTCGCCCATAATTATGACCTCATTTTTACTTGCAGCTTTTTCAATCTGCTGTAGTAATCGCAGTTCTGCAGCTTCATTAATATGAGGTGGTCTGTAGGATACCCCAATAAGCAATTGGCAACTTTTATTTCCACCATGAATAGTTACCCAAACCAGCTGTGCCCAACCTACGGCCCGAGGGCCATTTGTGGCCCGCGAGGCCAGTTTATATGGCCCGCGCGGCGGTGTCCTGCAGAGGGAGAGGATCGGGTGGTATTGTTACAAACGGAGGCTGCCCGCGGAGGGAGAGGATCGGGTGGTATTGTTACAGATACAGACCGTTATACTCGTATTGGCACACTGCAAGTAAGTAGTCCCGCGCATACACCCGCGTGTGCTGCGTATTCAGCCCCGGGTAGCGCTGGGATAGTTAGAAAGCCTCTCATTGGTTACTGGAGGAACCTTCCTCCAATAGGAATCAGGCTGATTCCTATTGGAGGAAGGTTCCTGCAGTAACCAATGAGAGAGGCTTTCTAACTATCCCAGCGCTACCCGGGGCTGAATACGCAGCACACGCGGGTGTATGCGCGGGACTACTTACTTGCAGTGTGCCAATACGAGTATAACGGTCTGTATGTGTAACAATACCACCCGATCCTCTCCCTCCGCGGGCAGCCTCCGTCTGTAACAATACCACCCGATCCTCTCCCTCCGCGGGCAGCCTCCGTCCTCAGCCTATAATTCCTAGGATTACTATTACCACCCTATCCTCTCCTCCTCCGCAGGACACCGCGGGCAGCCCCCTCAGGCCCACACAGAGCCGACAGCCCCCTCAGGCCCACACAGAGCCGACAGCCCCCTCAGGCCCACACAGAGCCAACAGCCCCCTCAGCCCCACACAGAGCTGACAGCCCCCTCAGCCCCACACAGAGCCGACAGCCCCCTCAGCCCCACACTTTGGAGCAATTTGGAGCCAAATATCCAGAAATTGGTTTCTGAAAAACAGCCGCAAACTTCTCATTAAGAAAATGTGCATCAAATGGTGAGTACAACAATTCTTATATTGTCGTTTCTTTCCATTTCCAACACCATGTTAACTGTTACTAGAAAAACCTTAAAAGTTTTACATCGAAATTTTGTATGCATGTGTTCCGGCCCTCGAGATTTTTCTTGATTTGAAGTTCGGCCCTCGGGCCAAAAAAGGTTGAGCACCACTGACCCAAACGAACTCCACATCTTCGCAATCTTCTTCCATCTCATCGTTGAGGACAGCTGTAAAAGAATTCTTAACAAAGAGACAAACCCCTCCACCTTTTTTCCCTGTGCTATCCCTCCTGAACACATAGTATCCTTTTAAATTAGCTATCCAGTCATGGCTTTCATCCATCCATGTCTCGGTTATTCCCACAATGTCATAGCCTTTGTCATTCAGAATGAACTCTAGTTCGTCTATTTTATTTGCAAGGCTCCGAGCATTGGTTACCATGCACTTTATATTTTTACCACCACATTTACCAATTTTGTTTACATGAAATTGGCTAATTGAAGTTTTACCAACCTCCTTAATCTTTACACTGTCCCCACCCCCCTCTCCACCCCACATAATGTTAGGCTCCCACTGTCTTTTTACCTTATCTTGTCTACATATTGAGACTTTATCCTCCCGCCTCCCCCCAGATCATAAAGTGAGAAATTGGAAATTCAGAATTTCCAGGAAAAAAAAGACACCTTTCGGAATGTGGAATTGTGTCAGAATACAAAATCTGAATTTCTGACCATCCCCAATCACCCCCTAGCCCTAAACTTCTGTTAATTGCCAGTACTACTGTACTAACCTACCTCTACCCTATTCCTTAGCCCATTCTGGTGGCACCTGAAAGTATACTTACAAAAAAGGTAAGTCAAATAAAAGGTTAAGTTGAAGCTTATGTCACAAATGCCAGAAATGTGCCAAAACCAGCACCAAAAACACTTGCCCCTACCTGTTGTATACTACTGTATGGTCAATTTAACAGCTGCGAGCTTCCTTACTGCACTATATACATAAACACACACGGATGGTCCTTCTAACTAATGTGTTTGGCTAATGCAACCTCACTAGTTGCTAATAGTTACACAAAAATAAAACCTGCAGCCATGTAATCTACTTAGCTAAACATTTGAAATAAAATTGGTCACACAAAAGAGTTTGGTGAGTTTCAGCATAACACTTCTAAATAATCAACCTTTATAACAGACAATTTAATCAACGATCTGTGCTATTAGACCTTTTCTTGTCAATTTCCCAACCCATTAAAAACTCATCTTCCCCATTTATTCTATTCAAATATTCCTATTATATATTTGTGACGGATTGCAGAGAAACCGCCGCGCGTTCTGGCAGTGAGGCGGCGGAATCCGCGCACAGAGCGGCGGTTTCCCCGCAGCAACATGCTTCTGGTTTGTCTGGACCTAGTAGTGCACACAGATGGAGAGCTACGCGCACGCACGTCGCAAGACAGGCTCTTTATGCCAATAGGAGAAGGGTCAGCAGATCGAGGACGTCAGCTGACCCCAGCTCAGCAGGTGATTGGTTGATGGGAGCTGGGCGGCGCTGTGGAGCACTTTACTATATATATCTCTTGCTGTTCAGTTGCTGGTTGTCTGGCGTTGCAAATACCTATGTGTTAGCACTCAGACCTTAGTCAGATCCTTCAGTGTGGTGGAACCAGGAGGACCTGGGAATCCACACTTAGCCAGTTCACTGTATTATTATCTGTGTTATTCTCTAGCATAGTTCCAGGGTGTAGAGACCACGGACCTTACACCCCAGACTAGGAATATTGTATATCATCTGTGTTATTCTCTAGCATAGTTCCAGGGTGTAGAGACCACGGACCTCACACCCCAGACTAGGAATATTGTATATCATCTGTGTTATTCCTTAGACCAGTTCCAGGGTGTAGAGACCACGGACCTCACATCCCAGACTAGGAATATTGTATATCATCTGTGTTATTCCTTAGACCAGTCCCTGGGTGTAAGACCACGGACCTCACACTCAAGACTAGGCATTATTGGATATCGGTTTATGAATTGTATCTCTCCTGACTTCTCTTCTGTTTTCTGATTCGGTACCTTCGCACAACTGATCTACTGTTGCCGACCCTGCCTGTCCCTGGTTACCGAATCTGTCTCCTGTCTCTGTACTTTGTCTGCCTGTGTGTAGCCGACCCGGCCTGCCTGACCCTTCTGGCTGTCACCCAACCTTTGGGTGCTCAGTTCTCCGGCAGGGGTCCCCTGCTCCTCAGAGGGGGGGCCCTGCTGCAAAACCAGTCGGGGACCCTCCCTCCTGGAGCCCTTGACTGCAGTAGAGTCTTTCTCTACTTATTGGACCACCTGCTACCCCGGTGGTTCAATTCCTACTGTTACACCAAACACTTACACGCTACAGGTGTCTAGAGGTTAGTACTATATCTGTATTATTGGTGATTCTGCAGATCATCCATAATCAGGTATACAGTAGATCTGTATTCTTGGTGATACTGCAGATCACCAATAATCAGATTCTCTCTGGTTGCTGACACCTATCATTACAGAACGCCAGACCAAAACAAAATGGACGCACTTAGCAGTCGTCTTGACACACTCACCACCTCGGTGGAAAATCTCATCAGAGTGATGAACGGTCAGCAGGCCCAGATCTCTGCTTTATCTGGGTCACTACAAGTCCTGCAGACGACTGTAAATTCAGTGCGATCTCCTCCAGTCACAGACTTAAGAATGTCTGTACCCGAAAAGTTTTCTGGCCATAGATCTGACTTTCAGAATTTTAAGAATCGTGTAATGTCATATTTTGAACTGAGGCCTAACCTGTCAGGAACAGAGGCACAGAGAATTATCTATTAAGACCTTACTCTCAGGGGATGCTCAGACCTGGGCATATAATTTGGCGTCAGGGCATGAAGCACTCAGGTCAGTTGAGGAGTTTTTTAAGTCCATGGCCATAATTTATGATGATCCAGACATTGCCTCTACCGCTGAACGGAAGTTGAAGACCTTGCGTCAAGGCAAGGATCCAGTGGAGGTTTATGCAGCTGAGTTCTGGAAGTGGTCGGTGTCGGCTAGGTGGGGGGCTTTTGCGTTGCTGGATTGTTTTCTATCAGGGTTGTCAGACGCAGTCTCTGAATTGATGTTGGGATACCCTGAATCGAAAACCATTGAGGAAGCAATCTCTTTGGCAGTACGGGTTGATCGTCGGGTACGATATCAAAAACAAACCCGTGGTAAGGACAGGATCAGATATGTCTCCTATGCCACTTCTCCACCTTCCTCACTGCCACCTGAGCCAATGCAAATAGGTCAGTCTAAATTGACGCGGTCATAGAGAAATCGCAGGAAGACAGAACAGCTCTGTTTAAACTGTGCAGAAGAGGGTCATAGAGTGCAGAATTGTCCCAGGAAGTCGGGAAACGCTGCCGCCTAGGAGCAGGGCCGGATTACCAACCAGGCAACAAAAGCAGTCACTTGGGGCCCCATTCAGAGTCAAAGGGGCCCCATCAGCACATAAACCAGCCCTCGCCATCCTGTCAGCGGTGGCTGAATGGTATAATGGTTAAAAAGGGACTCTGAGCTGTGCAGTAACTATGGAAAGTTGCATATCATTTTAAAGCTCTCTTTCTCCTCTTTCCAACGATATATAAACGGCCGCCCTATGCCTTTTAGTTTTCGCTATATTCGTGATTGAAATCGCGACCACAGGACGACTTTTCTCCAAAGTCGGCAGCTCGATTCAGCACAATGCAATGAAATATAAGGAACCCAGGGGGATATAATTACAAACATCATGCTGGTAGGTGTGAGGATGTAATTAATTAGTTGTGGGTATGCTTAAAAGCATACCCACAGGCACTGCTCGGAGTCCCTTTAAGGGCTCTGCGTCTGACACAGGAGACCAGGGTTCGAATCTCAGCTCTGCCTGTTCAGTAAGCCAGCACTTTTTCAGTAGGAGACCTTAGGCAAGTCTCCCTAACACTGCTACTGCCTATAGGGCGCGTCCTAGTGGCTGCAGCTCTGGCGCTTTAAGTCCGCCAGGAGAAAAGCGCGATATAAATGTTATTTGTCTTGTCAAATGATGCCGTGCGCTGCTGATTGTCTTCAGAGCCAGGCTCTCCTCCTAGGTCCCCCTCCTGCTACTGTGCGCTCTGCCGCTGCCCACTCCGCCCTCCCTTCCCACAGAGAACCACAGCTGCAGCAAGAATGATAGCAGCAGATGGCAAACGCTCACTCACCTATCCATGATCCAAGCGATAGAGATCCCGTCATCTGAAACCCATCTGTCTCTTCTACAGCGCAGCCGCTCGCTCTGAACTTCCTGATTTTCAGATCAGACAGGAAGTAGGAAGTAGTAATGGTAGTGGTAACAAAGCGGCAGCACTCTAGAGGATACAGATGGGCTCCGGATGACGGGACCTCTATTGCTTGGATCGCAATAGGTGAATGTCTGGGGAACGGCTTCCGGTTTGGCGGTGTCCAGAGCTTTCTGCTATTGCCAGGCTGGAGATGCAGGGGGAAAGTGCTGCTGCTGTAATATCTGGCGCCCTCTTCACAGGGGTGCCCCAGCCCCTGAGTGCAAATGTCCCAGCCATTAATCTCTCACTCTGCATTTTGCCGCTGCTATTTCCTGCATTGTGCACCCACAGAGGAAAGCAGGCTGTTTCCCATAGCAACCAGTAGCTCGGCTTCCCCGGTGTGTGTGGCATGTTGCTGTGCAGCTGCATCTTCTGATTCTATTATGACATGATGGGGGGCCCAAATCAGTTACTTTGCTTGGGGCCCCATGTAGCCTTAATCTCTACATAACAATCGTCTGCTACTTCCCTGTTCTGTCACATGGGAAGATCAGACTGTCTCCACTGAAGCTTTCATTGATTCCGGTTCAGCAGCTAATTTTATAGATTACGAGTTTGCTAAAAAATTGGGAATACCCATGCTCCCCTTGGATCAACCGATCCTGGTCACTGCTGTAGATGACTCTCCTCTGCAGAGTAGATACCCCTTATCCCGTACTCCAAGTTTGCAACTCAATGTGGGGGTATTACATGGGGAGAATCTGCAATTTCTGGTTTTGCATATGGCAACCTCTACCATCATTCGTGGCATGCCCTGGTTACAAATTCACTCACCTCAGAGAGACTGGGTTTCAGGTCAGCTAACGAGCTGGTCATCCCATTGTTATCATCATTGTTTAGCGAAAGTAACCTTGGGTAATACCAACATTCAGGTTGAAGGTGTACCGAGACAATACGCAGAATTTGCTGACGTCTTCTGTCCTAAGTCAGCGGACAAACTTCCCCCCCATCGTGCCTTCGATTGTCCCATCGATCTGAGATCTGGTTGTATGCCGCCCAGAGGTCATCTTTATAACCTGTCTGGGCTGGAGAAACTAGCTATGCAGGAATACATCAGGGAAAACTTGGCGAAAGGGTTCATTCATCCCTCTCGTTCACCAGCAGGGGCAGGTTTCTTTTTTGTAAAGAAAAAAGACGGAGGCCTCCGCCCTTGTATTGATTATCGAGGCCTGAATAAGATCACAGTGAAAAACCGCTACCCTTTGCCATTGATTGACGATTTGTTCACGCAGGTGACCAACGCCAAGATTTTTTCCAAGCTAGATCTCAGGGGTGCATACAATCTAGTCCGTATCAGGGATGGTGACGAATGGAAGACGGCCTTCAACACACCCGACGGGCATTACGAGTACCTGGTGATGCCCTTCGGGTTGTGCAACGCACCGGCCGTCTTCCAGGAGTTAATTAATGAGGTGTTCAGGGAAGTGTTGGGGAAGTTTGTTCTGGTCTACTTGGACGATATACTAATCTTTTCGTCCAATCTATCTGAACATCGCCAGCATGTCAGATGGGAAATAAAGAAGTTAAGACAGAATCAACTTTATGCCAAACTGGAGAAATGCCTCTTTGAGGTAGAGTCAGTAGCCTTCTTGGGGTACATTATCTCCACTTCTGGTCTCTCGATGGACCCAGGGAAAGTTTCTGCTGTCCTGGAGTGGCCTCAGCCTGTGGGGCTGAAGGCACTTCAGAGATTCCTGGGGTTTGCCAATTACGACAGAAGGTTCATTAAGGGGTACTCTACCATCATCTCCCCTCTCACCAGTCTCACCAGAAAAGGGGCTGACACTCATCACTGGTCACCGGAGGCTCATGCGGCCTTTTCAACCTTAAAAAAACTGTTTTGTTCTGCCCCGATACTGAGGCATATTGATGTCGCCTTTCCCTTCATCGTGGATGTGGTGGGGGTGGGAGCTGTGTTGTCTCAGAAATCAGGCTTGCAGGGCAAGCTGCACCCATGTACCTACTTTTCTCGCAGATTTTCACCCGCCGAGAAAAACTATGACATCGGCAACCGGGAGCTCTTGTCCATCAAGATAGCTTTTGAGGAATGGCGACACTGGTTAGAGGGTGCAGAACACATTATCACAGTTTACACAGATCACAAAAATTTGGAGTATATTGAGGGGGCTAAGAGACTTAGCCCTCGCCAGGCCCGGTGGTCCCTGTTTTTTTTCAAGATTTAGATTTGTAATCACGTATACTCCCGGAAGTAAGAATATCAAGGCCGATGCTCTCTCCAGGTGTTTTGAGCCCTAGTCAGTGCAGCCTGCAGCCCCTGAGACCATCTTACCCCCAAAGGTAGTTTTGGCAGCCACTGAGACATGGAGGGATTGGACAGCCACTTTGAGTCCCTACCAACAGGATGTTCCAGAGGGAAAGCCTGAGGGGGTCATGTTTGTGCCACTGCCTTTCTGCTTACAAATCCTACAATTCTTTCATTCTCACAAAAATGCTGGTCATCCTGGAGCCACCAGAACTCAGGATCTATTAGCTAGATGTGCCTGGTGGCCTACTTTGGCTACAGATTGTAAGGAGTTTGTAAGAGAGTGTGCGGTATGTGCGAGGAGTAAGCCCTCTCGTCAGGCCCCCGTTGGTACTTTACAGTCCTTGCCAGTCCCCAATGAACCCTGGACTCATATTTCCATGGATTTTGTGGGTGAACTCCGTCGGTCATATGGGTGGTAGTGGACCGTTTCAGTAAGATGGCACACTTTGTCCCTCTGAAAGAACTCCCCTCGGCCCAGGAATTGGCTGATCTCTTCATCCAACACATCTTCCGGCTGCATGGCATTCCGGAAAATGTAGTGTGAGATCGGGGAGTCCAATTTGTTTCAAAATTTTGGAGGGCCTTTTGCCATCAATTGGACATGGAACTCGCGTTCTCATCAGGCTATCACCCACAGACCAACGGTCAGACCGAGAGAGTTAACCAATCTCTGGAACATTTTCTCAGGTGTTATGTTGCTGATGCGCAACCCGATTGGGTAAAGTTTTTGCCGTTTGCAGAGTTTGCGCACAACAACCTGAAGAGCTCTTCTTCTGGGTTCTGCCCATTCCAGGTGGTGTCAGGGAGATCACCTAAGTTTGCTCCCTTGCCGGTCGCATCTACTCCGTTTCCAGCTCTGGAGGATTGGCAAAGGGCCCTGAAAGAGATTTGGGGAATGGTTAAGAGGAACCTAGGGAAAGCTTTAAAACCCAGAAGAAGCAAGCAGATAAACATCAGTCTATAGAGTGGAGTTTCTCTCCAGGAGATTTGGTGTGGGTGTCCACTCGTCACTTGGCCTTAAAGCAATTGTCACCCAAGCTGGTCCCTAAGTTTATAGGACCTTTTCCAGTGGCCAAGAAAATTAATAATGTCACGTATGCTGTTGATCTCCGAGCCAGTATGAAAGGTGTGAGATCATTCCATGTGTCCCTGTTAAACCCAGCAGTACAGATGGCCTCCTCCCCCCCCCCCCCCGTGTTGGTGGATGACCAACCAGAGTATGAGATTGAAAAGATTCTGGATTCTCGCCTGGTGCAGAATTCTGTGCAGTATTTGGTCCACTGGAAGGGAGATGGCATAGAGGAGAGATCTTGGGTGCCAGATTGTCGCATGCATGCGGAAGAATTAAAGAAAGAGTTCCATGACTTACATCCTGGAAAGCCTGGTGGAGAGTGTCCGGAGTCCACTCCTGGGGGGGGGGGGGGGGGGGTACTGTGACGGATTGCAGAGAAACCGCCGCGCGTTCTGGCAGTGAGGCGGTGGAATGCACGCACAGAGCGGCGGTTTCCCCGCAGCAACATGCTTCTAGTTTGTCTGGACCTAGTAGTGTACACAGATGGAGAGCTATCGCGCGTCGCAAGACAGGCTCTTTATGACAATAGGAGAAGGGTCAGCTGATCGAGGCGGTCAGCTGACCCCAGCTCAGCAGGTGATTGGTTGATGGGAGCTGGGCGGCGCTGCGAAGCGCTTTACTATATATATATCTCTTGCTGTTCAGTTGTTGGTTGTCTGGCGTTGCGAATACCTATGTGTTAGCACTCAGACCTTAGTCAGATCCTTCAGTGTGGTGGAACCAGGAGGACCTGGGGATCCACACTTAGCCAGTTCACTGTATTATTATCTGTGTTATTCTCTAGCATAGTTCCAGGGTGTAGAGACCACGGACCTCACACCCCAGACTAGGAATATTGTATATCATCTGTGTTATTCTCTAGCATAGTTCCAGGGTGTAGAGACCACGGACCTCACACCCCAGACTAGGAATATTGTATATCATCTGTGTTATTCCTTAGACCAGTTCCAGGGTGTAGAGACCACGGACCTCACACCCCAGACTAGGAATATTGTATATCATCTGTGTTATTCCTTAGACCAGTTCCAAGGTGTAGAGACCACGGACCTCACACCCCAGACTAGGAATATTGTATATCATCTGTGTTATTCCTTAGACCAGTCCCTGGGTGTGAGACCACGGACCTCACACTCAAGACTAGGCATTATTGGATATCTGTTTATGAATTGTATCTCTCCTGACTTCTCTTCTGTTTTCTGATTCGGTACCTTCGCACATCTGATCTACTGTTGCCGACCCTGCCTGTCCCTGGTTACCGAATCTGACTCCTGTCTCTGTACTTTATCTGCCTGTGTGTTGCCGACCCGACCTGCCCGACCCTTCTGGCTGTCACCCAACCTTTGGGTGCTCAGTCCTCCGGCAGGGGTCCCCTGCTCCTCAGAGGGGGGCCCTGCTGCAAAACCAGTTGGGGACTCTCCCTCCTGGAGCCCTTGACTGCAGTAGAGTCTTTCTCTACTTATTGGACCACCTGCTACCCCGGTGGTTTAATTCCTACTGTTACACCAAACACTTACACGCTTCAGGTGTCTAGAGGTTAGTACTATATCTGTATTATTGGTGATTCTGCAGATCATCCATAATCAGGTATATATCTGTATTCTTGGTGATACTGCAGATCACCAATAATCAGATTCTCTCTGGTTACTGACACCTATCGTTACAATATTCCATTTCTATTCTATTCTATTCATAGACTATTATTGTCACAGTTCAATGTGGAAAAGTGTATCACTATACATTGTGCCATAAAATTTGTGATTTTTATCTACAATGGTACATTTTATTTTAAAGCCCTAAAGGGGAAAAAAACTGAAAAATGTGTAGAAATTAAAATTATTCATGGGAAAAAATACCATTTAAAATGAGTCTAGTTTATCTAAAAAAAACTATAAATAAAGGATAATATGTCAACACTACTTTAGTTCCTAAAGTGAACCTAAAGTCACGAAGAAAAAATGAGTTTAACTCACCTGGGGCTTCCCTCAGCCCCCTGAAGCTGATCGGTGCCCACGCTGACTCCATCAGATGTCCCTGGACCGGCCGGCGGCGACTTCCGGTTTCGCCGTCACCGGACGACAGGCTGGGAACACGAGTGATTCTTCGCGTGCCCAGCCAGAATAGCGCCCCCTATGCTGCTATTGCGGCCTCCCTATGCTGCAATAGCAGCATAGGGGGCGATATTCTGGCTGGGAACGCGAAGAATCACTAGCGTTCCCAGCCTATCGGCCGGTGACAGCGAAACCGGAAGTCGCCGCCGGCAGGCCCAGGAGGATCGGATGGAGTCAGCGTGGGCACCGATCAGATTCAGGGGGCTGAGGGAAGCCCCAGGTGAGTTAAACTCATTTTTTCTTCATGACTTAAGGATCACTTTAAGGTTGAAAACGAGGTCTAAGGGCTACAAGAGCTTTTTAAGTCCTAGTGATTTTGAAAAGCTCTTGCTAATGCAATACTTTGGGGGATTTTTACAAAATCCCATCGCTCCAGTGTGAACACACACATAGGATAACATTAGCTAGAGCTTTTTAAAATCACAAAGACCTTAGTAAAGCTCTTGTAGTGTGAACAAGCCCTAAATGTAAAGTGGTTAAACTATTTGTCCATAGTTACAGTGGGATGCAAAAGTTTGGGCCACGTTGTTAATCGTCATGATTTTCCTGTATAAATCCATGGTTGTTACGATAAAAAATGTCAGTTAAATATATCATATAGGAGACACACACAGTGATATTTGAGAAGTGAAATGAGGTTTATTGCATTTACAGAAAACGTGCAATAACTGTTTAAACAAAATTACCCAGGTGCATACATTTGTGCACCACAAAAAAGAAATGAAATCAATATTTAGTAGATCCTCCATTTGCAGAAATTACAGCCTCTAAACGCTTCCTGTAGGTTCCAATGAGAGTCTGGATTCTGGTTGAAGGTATTCCTCTTTACAAAATGTCTCTAGTTCATTCAGGTTTGATGGCTTCCGAGCATGGACAGCTCTCTTTAACTCACACCACAGATTTTCAATTATATTTAGGTCTGGGACTGAGATGGCCATTCCAGAAAATTGTCCTTGTTCCTCTGCATGACTCACAAACACTGGTCCGCACGACAGCCGGGGGCCCCAGGTCTCTCTCACTAGCTGGGGCCCCCAAACCACCATGCGATACCCAGAGGGAAGTGTGGGCAAGTCCTGGACCTCTCACCTCCAGGGAACTCACCCCCACCAACTCTAAACTGAATGCCAACTGCAACAAACAAAATTGCTAACTTCCAGCTAGAGCAATGTCCTGCCTCCATCTGGCCAGCAGACGCCAGTCAGCCAATCAGGTGTACTGTCATACACCCCTTGCCTGCTGTACCAAATCTAGCAGGAATTACATAAATTAGCATTCAGGTGGGAGGCTTCGGTTGGATGCAATTGTGAGTTGCATCATTTACAGGGACGCCCCGTGTAGGCACATCTCCCACACGGCCCCCTACCTAACCACTCACCTGTCAACCGCATCCTGGAAGCTGCAAAAAATAAATTTAAAAATGTCTTTTTTGCAGCTTCCAGGATGCGGTTGACAGGTGAGTGGTTAGGGAGGGGGCCGTGTAGCAGGTTTGAGGCCTCTGCCCTTAACAGTGTAAGAATGGCAGCAGTTTCAATATTCCCCTTGAAAATCAGTAGGTGAGTTTTGATTGGCTGTTGTAGGCTCCACCCACTTTCATGAGTATTAATCCCAGTTATCCAGTGACCAACTGTGTCAAGTTTGAGAACCCTGCCAATAACAGAATGGCTGAAATTAATCTAACAAATCTGATTGGCTGTTTATGGCTCTTCCCCCTTTAGTGAATTTGGACCCCAGTCACCCAATGACTGTTTTAGGTTTGAGGCCTCTGCCATTAACATTGTAAGAATGGTAGCAATGTAAATATTCCCCTTGAAAATCAATAGATGAATTTTGATTGGCTGTTGTAGGCTCCACCCACATTTCTGAATATCAATCGCAGTCACCCATTGACCAACTGTGTCAAGTTTGAGAACCCTGCCATTAACAGTGTAAGAGTAGCTGCAGTTTATATTTTCCCATGTAAAAAGTTTGTTGTTTTTGGCTCCACCCACTATTTCTAACCTTGACATACAGTCACTCAATGACCAAGTTTATGAGCTCTGGGGTCCATGGCATCAATAAGTTGCAATTTCCCACTGAAATTAAACAAATCCGATTGGCCGTTTGTGGCCGCCCCCTTTTCAAAATTTGAACCCCAGTCTCCCAGTGACTGACTGTACCAGAATTGAAACAAAAGGACCATTCAAGTTCTCAATCTGCATAACAACAATTTATTGGTATCAAAAATACACGCATACCCATTGATTCCCCACTCCCCCCCATAAAAAAGCCTGCCTAGAGATTGGAGCACTCCTCGCATACACACTCCATGCATACACACAGCATCTGGCCAGATAAAGTGCTTTTCAGTTAGCGTAGAGGAAATCCTCATTTAAATGCATACATAGAACAGTTCCGTCTTCAATCTGATTTGCCTTCCTGTAAACTGCATGTAGTTGGTGTACTGCAACAAACTCGCAATCTTCCACCGACTTCAATTAAACAGTCCCATAGATAGGTTGCCTCATCCAAAGCCTCCTGGGGCGCTACCCCATCAGTAGGTGTGCTAGCAACAATTACACATATCAGTTAGACTCTTCTTTTTCTGTTCATGTGCAACACTGCATTTGAGGAAAGTTCCCTTTAAACTTTGTAACGCTGCACAGCAGCACTCACCACCTCTTCTATCCCCTCTGTGTTGTCAGTAGTTCCACAGGCTTGTGGCTGCGGCTTCCCGCTGCTCACGCTGCCTTTACACTGCGGCTCCGGTGTTCTTAGGAGATGACCTATTCTGGCCGGCCAGACGCTAAACTCCAGTCTGCATGGTAGGTGACACGAGGCTTCGCGCTCTCGCTCTGTCGGCTTGGTGACCACGCCTGCATACGCGTTACGCCCACTTGGTCACGTGGGCTTCGTCAGTGCATAGTGCTGTTAGTCATGTCGAGGGGGCGTTCCTCTAGTCCATTTTATCTCCATCCTCCTGACAATCTCCGCCTATGGGGCTGCTTCTAGGCTGCACATTATGTTACGCTACCACAATATCTTTTATTTTCAAGTTGGATACTGTCATATCGTCTCTTAAATCTTTTCTTCTCCTCTCCATGGAAATTTTATTTATTTTTACCATCTCTGTGACTTTAATCAACTCTCCTCTCCTCCACACATTTATGGTACATATCACTTATATTGCACCCGTCACATCCACAGTCAATCTGATTGGTTTAGTCCACACATACGATTTAGCTTATCTCTCCCAAAGTCGCCTGTGCATACCTATATATGTAGGTGTATATGTAGTGTGTGTGCGAGGAGTGCTCTAATCTCTAGGCAGGCTTTTTTATGGGGGGGAGTGGGGAATCAATGGGTATGCGTGTATTTTTGATACCAATAAATTGTTGTTATGCAGATTGAGAACTTGAATGGTCCTTTTGTTGCAAGTAATCGTTAATTATTCAAAGTTCTCCTCCGCATGGAGTTGGTGCCACTTTCTTAAACTAGTTCACCAGGAATGTAATTTTTTGTACCAGAATTGAAGCCTCTGCCATCAAGAGTGTATGTAAGGGTAGCAATGTAAATATTTCCCTTGAAAATCAATCCATCCCAGTCACCCAGTGACCAACTGTGCCAAGTTTGAGAACACTGCCATTAACAGTGTAAGAATGCTTGCAGTTTATAATGTCCCATGTAAAAAATGTAGTTGTTGGCACTGCCCACCTTTTATAACCTTAACATACAATCAGTCAATTACCAAGTTTATGAGCTTGGGGTTCTTGGTATCAATTTATATTTTCCCATTCAAATTAAACAAATCTGATTGTCTGTTTGTGGTTCCGCCCCCTTTCTGTATTTGAACCCCCAGTTACCCAGTGACCAACTGTACCAGGTTTGAGGCATCTGCTATTAACAGTGTAAAAATGGCAGCAATTTAAATGTTCCCCTTGAAAATCAACAGGTGAATTTTGATTGGCTCTTGTAGGCTCCACCCATTTTCCTGAATATTAATACCAGTCACCTAGTGACCGACTGTGCAAAGTTTGACAACCCTGCCATTAACAGTGTAAGAATGGCTGCAGTTTATATTTTCCTATTGAAATTTGGTTTTGGCTCCGCCCACTTTTTGAAACCTTGACACACAGTCACTCAATGACCAAGTTTGTGAGCTTTCAGGTTCCTGGCATCAAAAATGTGTGAATGGAAGCATTTTATCCACCAAGGAAATCTGATTGGCTGTTTTTGGCCCCGCCCCTTTAGTGAATTTGGACCCCAGTCCCCCAATGACCGACTGTAGCAAGTTTGAAGCCTCTGCCATTAACAGTGTAAGTATGGCAGCAGTTTTAATATTCCCCTTAAAAAACAATAGGTAAATTTTAATTGGCTATTGCAGGCTCCACCCACTTTCCTGAATCTTAATCTCATTCACCCAGTGACCAAGTGTGCCAAGTTTGAGAACCCTGCGATTAACAGTGTAAGAATGGCTGCAGTTTACATTTTCCCATTAAAAATGAATGGCTGAAATTTGATTGGCTGTTTTATGCTCCGCCCATTTTTCCTGGATTTGTAACTTCAGACACCAAGTGACCAACTGTGCCAAGTGTGGGGACTCTGGCTTGAATACTGTGAGAATGGCAGCCTTTTACATTTTTTCCATTGACATGAATGGGTGAAATCTGATTGGGTGTTTGTAGCTCCACCCAGGTGTGCAGGGGGGCCGCGAGACCCCCAGAACATATCATCCCAGGTAGTAAGGGATCTGTGCACCAAGTTTCGTTCAAATCGGTCAAGCCGTTTTCGAGTGATCACGACACACACACACACGCACACACGCTTTTATATATATAGATTATATATGCATATATGTATATATAAATATATACATATATAAATATATACCGGTACATATATATATATATATATATATATATATATATATATATATATATATATATATAAATTACCAAGGGGTGAGCAGCACAAACCAAATTTTTATGCAATTCTATGCAAAGCATGCACGCAGCGCTGTGTGCATGATTTGCATAGAATTGCATAAAAATTTGGTTTGTGCTGCTCACCCCTTGGTAATTTATTTATAATTTTCCCCTGTGAGCCTGCATGACCACGCCCACCTCTAGCACAGTTAAAGGATACCCCAATGTGACATAATGAGATAGACATGTGTATGTACAGTGCCCAGCACACAGATAACTATGCTGTGTTCCTTTTTTTCTTTCTCTTCCTGAAAGAGTTAAATATCAGGTATGTAAGTGGCTGACTCAGTCCTGACTCAGACAGGAAGTGACTACAGTGTGACCCTCACTGATAAGAAATTCCCCTTTTTTACCTCTTTCTTGCTCTCAGAAGCCATTTTCTGCTAGGAAAGTGTTTTATAGTTGGAATTTCTTATCAGTGAGGGTCACACTGTAGTCACTTCCTGTCTGAGTCAGGACTGAGTCAGCCACTTGCATACCTTATATTTTACTCTTTCAGGCAGAAAAATAAAAAAGGAACACAGCATAGTTATCTGTGTGCTAGGCACTGTACATACACATGTCTATCTCATTATGTCACATTTCAGTTGGGGTATCCTTTAAGTATATAAATTAGTGCATTGCACATGTTCAGAGAGTTTGTTTGGTAGCTAGGTGAAGGGTGAGGTGTTTTTAATTTCCTTTTTTTCCCATCTAGTTGACATTTTAGGGTTTTTGGTTTAGTTCCCACTAGACTGCTTATAAAAACTGGCATTTTGCATGGTAGAGTAGGACTCACCAGATTGGAGACACTGTGGCGCAGTTGGTGAGCTTAAGCGCGTTAAAGCGTAACCAAGAGCCCCTGTCACTGTTTTCCTGTTGTGTGCTGCAGCCCCTCTGTACTTATATATATATATATATATATATATATATATATATACTGTATATATATATATATATATATATATATACTGTATATATATATATATATATATATATCTATCTATCTATATAAAACCGTGTGTGTGTGTGTGTGTGTGTGTGTGTGTGTGTGTGTGTGTGTGTGTGTGTGTGTGTGTGTGTGTGTGTGTGTGTGTGTGTGTGTGTGTGTGTGTGTGTGTGTGTGTGTGTGTGTGTGTGTGTGTGTGTGTGTGTGTGTGTGTGTGTGTGTGTGTGTGTGTGTGTGTGTGTGTGTGTGTGTGTGTGTGTGTGTGTGTGTGTGTGTGTGCCGCGATCACGCGAAAACGGCTTGACCGATTTGAACGAAACTTGGTACACAGATCCCTTACTACCTGGGATGATATGTTCTGGGGGTCTCACGGCCCCCCTGCACACGTGGGCGGAGCTACAAACAGCAAATCAGATTTCACCCATTCAAGTCAATGGAAAAAATGTAAAAGGCTGCCATTCTCACAGTAATCAAGCCAGAGTCCCCACACATGGCACAGTTGGTCACTTGGTGACCGAGGTTACAAATCCAGGAAAAGTAGGCGGAGCATAAAACTGCCAATCAAATTTCAGCCATTCATTTAAATGGGAAAATGTAAACTGCAGCCATTCTTAGACTGTTAATCGCAGGGTTCTCAAACTTGGTACACTTGGTCACTGGGTGAATACGATTACGATTCAAGAAAATGGGTGGAGCCTACAACAGCCAATCAAAATTCACCTATTGATTTTCAAGGGGAATATTTAACCACTTCGCATCCAGACCTTGTTTTCCCCTTATTGACCAGAGCAGTTTTGACGCTTTAGCGGTGTCCCTGTTTAATCACCAATAACTTAATCTGTACTCGTGCCACATAAATGATCTATATATCTTTTTTTTCAAGACAAACTAAGCTTTCATTGGGGGGTATTTGGTCCCAAGTAAAATGTTCCTCTCTATGCATGTTAATGGGAAAAAGGGGGGAAAATAAAAAAAATTCACTATTTCTCAATTTTGACCAATTTCTGTTTAAAAATAAAAAGTACGATTGACATAAAAACTGTGCCACCAGTTAAAGTCGCCCCAGTATAGATATCCAGATGTGTCCCCAGGATCACCCCACCCCCCCAGTATAGCCAGATGTGTCCCCAATATTATCCCCCCCAGCATAGCCAGATGTGTCCCGTGTTTGCCACCCCCAGAATAGATTGACAGATGCACCCCCCGGAATAGTGCCCCTCTTTATAGCCAGATGTG